>NW_027633780.1:0-34146 GCF_053919585.1 Euprymna scolopes | reverse complement strand
GTACCCACGTTTACACGCATAGATCCAACACGTTGTAGCAGAGTACGTCGCAATGAACATATGACAAGTAATAACTCGTCTTCTATTTTTGTAACAATATTCATTTTCTCATTCTCCCGCCACGCATGACTTCGCATTACAACTGTAACGTCACCCAAGTCTCTAACGTGCCCTTCTCTCCTTTTTGCTTTTTTTTTATTTTTCAATACGTACGTCGGTGCTCTGTTACAAATGGATAATGCCGACTTGGCTACCCAGGCATGTTTTGCAGGCCAGAGTATTCTTCTTCTACAGTGCTAGCTTTCCAATCTCTCTTTCCAACCCTTGTGTCACATCTTGCGGCCGTGGGAAGCAGATAAATAACTGTGATTTTTTTATCGACCACCTTATACGTCCATTCATATACACGTTTAACGATGTTAACTTTAAGCATTTACAGAAGAAAAAGTACAATTGCAAACGTAAATATGACAGAAAGAAAATTACATTTCTTGAATACCTTCGAAACTTTTGAGTAAATCCAGCAGATATATCAATTTTTTGCCACGATTGTCACACTAATTTTATTAAATAGTAGTGTAGTACTTTTTAATTAAGATTTATTTAAACAGACTTAAGCGTAACAGACCTAGCGAATGATTAAAAAATACTTTCAATAAAGATATGAGGTCTTGACTGATATTAACTCATAACGTGGATCTTTCATACAAGATGTTAGTGTTGTTACGGTGTACGTCTCGAACACCTCGTAGCCAGTGTTGTAGTTTTATAGGCCTGTAATAATCAATACAGCCGATGATGTGATTAAGAAGTGTTTTGGCAAAGTATGTTACAGAAGTACATGTCATGATTCTAGGGTCCATAATTGCCACGAGTCGCTACCCACGACGTATTAGATGTAACTATATTTATAGTTGCTGGGTAAGTCCATTTTTCCTAAAATATGTATATCAATTTACCCTATAATTGTTAACAAGACGTAAAATAAAGTATTTGGCATTATATAAGCCGCATTTTTGTCAAGTTATTTGTTCTAAATGTTTGAATTTGAAGAATGGCATATGCTAACGCCATGCTAGAAGCTCAATACTCTACGCGTTAACTTTATATGATGATTGTCTATGCAATACACATTTAAGGGATTTTACAGCGTGGTCGCTAAAAGAGCGGGAAATTTAAGGTTGTAAATTTGATTGTTTGAATTTTATTGGGTTTAATTTTTATTTCGTCTGGTTTATGCACTTCTTCAATCTGCACGTAAGAAATTTGGAGCATCTACTAGTGTATTATAATACTAGATTTTGAAAACTTTATTAAGTTTAAGTGATTCTTTGTAAAAAATAAAATACCGTTTGATACATTTTACGCTTTCATAGCGACCATCCGGATTCTTAATTGGAATATTTGAGTGGGTGAATGTGTTATATCCGTTGGGATTCTCCATTTCCAGTTTGAACAAATTGATAATAATTTTAGAGAAACGGTGTGTTCCAGACAACCGTGACAATTTTTGGAAAGAAAAGAAAAACGTCACATATCGATCAATATTCGATATATTCTCAAATACCAAAGTGCATCTCTTAAAATAGCATATGGTGAATATCATTCAGCCAAACAAAGTATCCTGGCTCTCAACCCTGGACAACAGGCGAAACCTGGGTCACGCCATTAGGATCATATGTGATCTATCATAGCCACCCTTTTTATCTATGATACTAGTTTTCTTATGTGACAAATTTCCTGATTGTCTTGGCGATCATCATGTTTTGGAGCGTAGCTTATATTTCACACCAACAATCATAAGAAATATATTTTCGGTAGAGTAGTTTTACATAAAAGTGTTATCAGAAATGTCTCAATAAATGTCAGGTGTCCCTCACTTACACTTTTCTTAATGGGACCTCGAACATCAAACTGATTGCTTCTATATACCGACGCAATATACATCTATTTATACATCGTTAGAGAAAGTGATATAACAAATATATATATATATATATATATATATATAAAGAGAGAGAGAGAGAGAGAGAGAGATAATAATAAAAAAAAATCTCAAACATCGCGCAAAAGTGATTTCTTCAAGCAAAAAATATTTCCAGCGAACTAAAAAAATATAAAACAGGCCCTAATCAACAACCAGTTCCCAACTCTTTTGTCGATAAACAAATTAAACTCACTATTAGCAACTTAAATCAAGTTGCTAACATTCAACAAGAAAATTATCCTCAACCTGTTAACATATTCTATCGCTACCTAAAAATAAAAAAAAACTGATGAAAATGTCCTCAAAACTATAATTTACAGATACGTATCTCCCAACAATAACAAAAAAAATTAAGTTTAGTATCTATTCCATGGCTGGTGCTCGTCTGATCTCCAATCTCTGGTCCCCCTTCACCAATCTTTTACAAAAAAACACCCGTCTAGCTGAATCCACTGTCAAAAACTTTCCCCACTCTTTATCTATGCCTAAATCAAAACCTAGATTCCATGAACAAAGCTTCTTTCTTAGAACTGCACGCCTGTGAAACTCTGTTCCGTCTGCCTGCTTCCCTCCTGACTACAACTTGGATGTCTTCAAGTCCAACGTAAACAAATTCCTGATGAACCGCCCCCTTAAGTAGACACTCTAAAATATCCACACTAACGTACTGTACTTACAATAACCCTTATCCCTGAGTGGCTTCCGGGCCTTGATAAGTGGTGACCACCTTGTAAAAAAAAAATATTATAAAAATCTACAAACAACTAACCTTGTAATAAACAACAACATTCGGCGTCAAATAACTTGTTAAGCAAACAAACCAATTTAATTGACCGCTAGGAGAATATATCTCTAACACTGCTTACTACATTGGCTATACTATCAGTACTTTGTCACGAAGACTAACCCTCCATCTCTCCGACTCCAGCTCAACATCACAGCAACAAACATGGCTGTCATCATTCCGAATTCCAAAGAATCATAGTCGAAATTACAAAGACCATACACAGCGATACTAGTGTAAAGAGACTAAAAATACTGGAAGCACTATACATAAAAACGAAAGTACCTCAAATAAGCAATATAAATTATGAATGCAGTCGCAATATTCTAAAATGCTTAGGTTCGTAAATTCTAAAGATTATCTATATAAAAATGTAAATCTAATTTAACACAATATGAATACTAATATTGACCTCCCCCTGTTAAAAATTGTCCGGCCATTTAGTAAATCATCCCAACACGTGACTATGACCAAATATATAAATTTTACAAGATGTAATACGGAACGTAATTTAAAAAAGAAAACAAAAAAAAAAACGTAATTTTAAGAACCTAAATGGCATAATCCGCCTGAGGATGATGGAAATGTTGCAGTCGAAAGCGCTAGCGATGCAAATATATTGATCCAACTTATAAAAATATAAAAAGAAAAATACGCAGATTGGAAAAGGTAAAAAGGTAAATAAATAATAATAATCAAGCAAAAAACTTCGTGCTTTTTAATAAATTTGCCTAAACGAGAACATGTTGCCTAAATATACACGATATATATATATATATATATATATATATATATATATATATATATATATATATATATATATATGCAGCATGTTCTCGTTTAGCCGGATGTTATTAAAGTTTTTTTCAGTGGTTATTTTCTTTTTTAACTTTCCTATTTCCAGATTTTTCTTTTTCAACAAACTAGCAGTTTGAGCACTTTTAAGCGATGGGCAAGTGCTTCTTTAATAGGCACTTGATGAGGGACATTTACGGGCACTGATTCGTAGCCTTGTAGGTAAGATTGCCGACTGTCAACTCGATGGTTGTATGATGGATAGCTATATACATGAGGTGCTTTTGTTTCCAAACTTCTTTCGTATGGGCACTTTTATTGATAGTACACACATGAAACTCTAGTCCCCTTTGAAGTAATGCACTTCTTTTATTGGGCCAACATCTTGTGTGAACGTGTAAACGACCCTCGTCACGGCCTTTTTCATCTCCTCATGTGTCTCATAACGACATCTTCTTTTCCTTGAGATTAGGGAATTACAAAAAGTCACAGGGAGCAAAGTCTGGACTATAGAGAGGATGAGAAACTGTCTTGATGCCCATCTATGTCAAATAGTCTGTAACAAGGATAGAGCACTCTTGGGACAAACTTCGCGCAAATTTTCCGCATCTTCAGTTTTACGCGAATAATTGTGTGTACAGTTCCAGCACTGACATCCTTATCCATGAAATTCTTTTATTTGGCCAATCAAATCATGTTCTGATTTCCTTAATCCTCCTACACCTCTAATCATACAACACAGACTCTCTGTCTTCCTTGAATATCTTATGCCACTCACAAACTGATGTTTGATTCATGAAAGATGGTCCAAAAGTAGTCTAGTGATATTTTTCCAAGTTAAACAGAATTTTATTGCATATCGTTCTTCTAAAGTGTTCTTACGCCCAAATTGCATTTTTGAAATTCACCAGCTGTGACAATTAAGCCTGAAATCATAAAAAATGGTCAGTCATCTCATAAGCAATAACATACTGAATTTTCAAGAGTCTACGACAATTTTAATGCCTGTACAAAAAAGTCTGGAAAATTATTGTAGGCTCCGCGTATATATATATATATATATATATATATATATATATATATATATATATATATAATGAAATTGTCTGTCTGTTTGTGTGTGTCTGTGTGCGTACATTTCCCTACCAAACTATTCTGTCATGTTTGGTCTCCAGACTCGAGATTTGACATAAGGGGTATTGAGATTTGGGCAAATCTTTATAATCGGTTTTTACTCAGCTAATTTTTAGTCTAAACATTTGAAATTTTACATAAGATGTATTCAGACATGAGCCAAGCTTTTTAATCGGTTTTGGCCGAAAATTTGGCTGCCAATGGGTCAAAGTTCAAAATATTTGACCATTGCGGTATCTAGCAAACTATTCGGCCAATTTGAGGCCTAAACAATTGAAATTCCAAAAGGAATTCAACAGAATTGGTACGGAGACCCAGCCGCTTCAAATGCTGTATATTGTCACTCTTCTGGCTTAACGGCAATTTGGTGATATGGACTCGTCAAATAAAGGGTAATAAATGTTCATTAGCTGGCGATCTCGTTTACTAGTCTTCTATCCGTTGAAGGGGGTAAGCATTCAGTAAAGTAAAACGGTTATAGCCTGGGAATGATCCACGGCGAGTCTTTTCTTGTGATTTACTAGAGATATTACTAGTGTTTGGTATCGCCATGGAGATCGAGAAGGTGCTATAATTCCTTCTTTCAGCATACGTGATATCTCAAACTGAATGAATTTTAAGTCAGGTAAGCTGTGTCTTCTTGGTTTCACGGCTATTGGATGATAGTCAGGAGTTAGATTAACAAAAAGAGAAGGATAAGGAATATTATTTACGGCCGTCAGCCCACAGACAGTAAGGGGTGGGAGTGATCCCCAAAGGTATTTTTACTTCCGAAAGTTGGCGTAGAAAATCATGCCCAAGTATGACATCACAGCACAGGTTAATCATGATGGATAGCTGACATTATGGTACTCTCTATTATTCTAGTGGAGAGATATTATACAATGTCCTAGGATAGTGGACGAATGGGAACTGTTAACCATGAAAATTCTTTCCTTACTTGGTGAGATAGTTAATCCAAGCTTTTTAACCTTGTCTGCATGAATAAAATTTAGGGAGCTTCCTGTGTCAACAAGTATATTGACAGATGTACCCTTGATCTTCCCACATAAAGCCGTTAGTTAGACACTCCGAGAAATTATATGTCAGAGGAGAAGAACTAAGGAGAGACTTACCGGGATTGATAGCAGCAGCAGCTGTAAACGATTTATGTCCTTCCTTTTTATAATTTTTATAGATAGAGTTTTGAGCAGGATACTTACTTCTGTTTTGTCTCTGGTTCCCACAAAAGAAATGTTGTTGTGAGGCGGCTATTAAATGTTCTCCATCGTCTGTAGACTGAATCTCGCCGTCTATTTCATCGGTATGAATAGTCGCATTTACCAAGGAGTAATGTTAGCAGTAAGACGCTAATTGCTTTTGAGCTTTCTCGGCGGTGAGCGGTTAGTCATAAGCAGTTTTTAAATCTAGTGTCTTATTTTCTAAGAATCTTTGTCGAATTATATTCGACAAAATGCCATTGATAAAGGCGTCTCTGATAAATTTATCTCTAGCCTGTATTTCTGTAACTGCTAGGAACTCGTAGTCCTTGAAAAAAAAAATTATATACCTGGATGTACTGGTCATCGCTTTCGTCGGGTTGCTGTCAACTAGTAACCAGTAGTTGCCAGAAAAAATATTATTTGGGGGCTGGACGAAGACTCCTTCTCGAACATTCATGGCTGTACTGTAGTTGTCGGCGTCCAAGATGTGTTTAAAAATAGTTGTTGAGATTAAGTTGATAAATAAGTTAAATTTAAGCCTTTCTGATAGAGGCGTTTGTTGGGTTTCACAAGCTGCATCTATGAATATATCGAAAGACCTCTTAGAATGTCGCCAGTTGTCTACAGAGTCAGGTTTGCTCGGATCCAGGTCCAGGCGTTCGGTTGGAGATATTTTTCATGTTATATTTGTTTACAGAATAAATTGTTATGAAATAGATATGGAGAAGGAGCGAGTAGATCGAGGACAGACAAAAGGAGACAAGAATAGCTTAAGTAAACTTTATTCTGCAAACAAATCTACATGGGTATTTACAACAGCTAACGTCCGTTAATCCGTGTGGAGACTTTTTAAAATGTAAAACAAAGGGGCGCAACACCGCAACGAACAATAAGAAGAAGTGACTGGAGAGTTCTACTAATTGACCACAATAGATGAATGAGTCTTTGTGTTTTAACTTATTTGAACTTGTTTTTCTTACAAATAAATATAGTTTAAGCACGCCGAGTTAAAAATACTGATTTAAACATAATTATACAACATATAATTATAACCAAAGGCAAGAATAAATTAATTTTCTTAGATAGTGAATTTTAAACAAAAAATATACAACATATAGTTTTAAGCATATTTATAACCATATTTATAACCATATTTATTACTATATTTATAACCATATTTATAATCATATTTATAATCATATTTATAATCATATTTATTACTATATTTATAACCATATTTATAATCATATTTATTACCATATTTAGTGCTATTAGTTACGCTTCTATGGCATCTTGAGTTTTACTTTGTTTCTGTCATCACTTCAAAATATTTTCTTTATTAGGGCGTAGGTTAGAAACTTGGTTTTGTAGTGCTCTGGGAGTCTCTTTAAATTTATTTAGTGCTTGCAGTAGTATTCTGAGGATTACTTGAGTTTTATTTTTTTCATCTATCACTAAAAAAATGTTTTCTCAAGACAATAAAACATAATATTATCTCAAAATCACATTTTATTTTTAACATGTTTTTTTTCTTACCCTTCAGAGGTCAACAGCCCGACAGGCAGTCTAGTATATATATCTATATCTATATCTATATCTATATCTATATATATATAGTTCTCTTTCCTCCCTCTATTTCGATCTGTCTATTTTCCCTCTAGTCGCACATTCTTTTACAAACTAACGATTCTCTCACGCATCCAACTTCACGCATCCACGAAGTTTGCGCGTGACAAACAGAGAATAACGCAGCAATGTGAAAAAAGAATGAATGAATTAATTAATTAATGACAGACACAAATAACAACTGAGTTCGATAGAAGGACAGATTGATAGTCAGAAAGAAAACAGATGAGGAATAATGTGCAGTGTCTGTTCTATCTTAGGTCAGTGAAGGAGAAATCTTTCTCGGTCCAAATAATTTAAAATGTTGCTCAAAAGCCAGTGTGCCCCTTTTAATGGACTTTTTAATCACATTAAAACCCGACTTTGTTTCTAACAGTATCCTCGTGGAGAAAAGAAGGGGAGGGGCAATTAAATAAGACCAAACAGCCCGCTGTATAGAAAACTAAATAGAGGGAGAGAAGGAATGACAGACTGAAATATAGACAGACAGAAAGAATCACAGTTAAGCAGAAATACGGACATAAATACATTCAGACAGACAGAAATAAATATAGAAATAAGGAAATTCACAATAATAAAAATAACAACATATTATGAAAGCGTCTGCTTCACAATATGACAAAAATGTATGTGGAATAAAATTCGACGAAAAAGGAGTTCTTAACACTGTGAGATAGTATATACTTTTGAGATACATATACCATAAATCATATTTTGAATTGTAAAAAATATTAAGCTCAATGAAAGTGAATTTCCACCTACAGAGCTTGTATATCATCAGTTATCATTCCAAATGCCAAAATATGAAATCAATTTACACTCATAATTTATATATATATATATATATATATATATATATATATATATATATTGATAAATACGAAAATAGTACATTATGAAAATAATAAATATCAATTAAGCTAGACAGAGGCGTCCGCGGTTTATCCATTCAAGGAATCGCATTGTAACTTAACAATTCCCTACAGAGTTGAAACGCGGAAGTTTTTGTGTAGCTTAATTGCGATGCATGTTTTCCTATCTTACTACCTAGCCCTACTAAAGTATTGAGCACTATTGAAGTAAATACTGAAAATCAACTCATAAAATAGTATATCTCCTCATAAGATTTTACATAGATAATAAAACACTATATATGAAATAATATATATATATATATATATATATATATATATATATATATATATATATATATATATATATATATACACACACAAACCATATATTACAAACACTACTGTGTTTGAATGATATAAATACATACATACATTTCCATATATACATAGTAAGTTATAAAAATATATATGGCAATTAAGCTACACAGAATATTCCTCGTTTCATCTACGCTCGTATTCGTGAGGCTTATATATATATATATATATATATATATATATATATATATATATATATATATATATTACTATCATTTTATATTAGTTAAAGTGATATGATATATTGTGTATTGGTTTTCACTATGTACTTCAACAGTGCTCAATACGTGAATAGATCTTAGTAGTAAAGTATGAAAATATATCCATGGCAAGTAAGCTACACAGAGACGTCCGCGTTTCATCCCCGTAGTGAATCGTCGACCTAACGTTAACCTGAAACACGAACGCCCCTGAGTAGCTAATATATTTTCATACTTTACTATATAGAGAGAGAGTGATACATATGTGTATATGAATAAGATGATAATCCATTCAGAGAAATAGATATAGGTGTATATATATATATATATATATGTATATATATATACATGTACATGTATATATACATATGTAAATATGTATACATACATGTATATATGTATGTGTGTGTATGTGTGTGTGTGTGTGTGTATACTCTAGACAATGGTAAGAATGAGAAGAGGAAGCGTTGCGAAAGAGCGGAGATTGTAGTTTTGAAATGGCAGCAGGTGCCGAGATCGTGACAAACACTCGTCGTAGCTGTAGCGGCAATAGTTCGTATCCTTTCCCATTTTAAGTGTAGCAAGAGTATTAATAGTCGTTCTAGTGTTGGTGCGAGAAAAGCGGCGAACTAGGTAGCTGTGCAGCTGTTGGTCGTGAGGTTTCAACTGAGGGCGCGTTCACGATTTTTTGCAACAACAAAAAAGAAGACAAAGAAATCCTCTCTGGAAATGGTATTTTCCTAGTTCTGGATCCGGAAACGAAGGATTTACTACTTGCATCGGGATTCTTTCCGGCTTCCTTATGTAAATATGTGATTAATAAGCCCAAGTTGATGGATGAATGAGGCAGCGCAGGTGCCTCTACTATCGTCTCATATTACTGGATCTACAAGACAGGCCAAACAGACGCGGTTTGACGCACCACAAACTAAGGCGTCGACCACGACCACGTCTAAAAAAAAAGAAGAAAAAGAAAAAAAAAAACGAGGAAACTTTTTTTTATATAATTTTATTACCAACCCTAAAGGATTTTAACCGCTGCGAAACTGGACCCGGTCGCCGCCCAGAAGTCTGCAGATTCAGGAAAGATGACGTTCACAAGGTAGTTAAATTATCATTCGAAAAATACTGTATGCATTCGTGAATGGGTAACCGGAAGAGGTGCGTGCTTACTTGCAAACATGCGCGCAAATAAGTCCAATGGAATTGTTACCCTGTGCGTATATCTTTAAGCGCGTGCGCAAATACATACATAAATAGAAAGCGGAATGGAAGGATACTGAGAGAAAGAGAAAGAAAGAAAGAGAGAAAGAAAGAGGGTAAGGGAAGAGATAGAGAGAGGGACTATTTTACGTTTACGTACGTTTCTAATTTTTCGTTTTTTTTTTTTTTTGTTGTTTATTTTTTTTGTTTTGTTTTTGTCTTTTTGGGGTTTTTATGTTTTTTTTTTGTTTTTGTTTTGTTTTTTTTGTTTTTTTTTGTTTTTTTTTTTTGTTTTTTTAGATATTTTGGATCCTTACACAAAACTTTCTCTGCGGGTGGAAGGGGAGATTAATATATATTTATTACTTACCATCTCATCTCAG
Organism: Euprymna scolopes; assembly: GCF_053919585.1. Taxonomy (NCBI): domain Eukaryota; kingdom Metazoa; phylum Mollusca; class Cephalopoda; order Sepiida; family Sepiolidae; genus Euprymna; species Euprymna scolopes. Next base: position 23,603 of record NW_027633780.1, on the reverse strand, counting down.
TCCATACAGTTTATATTGCAAGTTTGTTTTATTCTTAATGCACTTTATTCCCGATGTAGCTTAATATGTATATGCCGTTTATTATTATTATTATTATTATTATTATTATTGTAACATAACGTAGTGCATTGTATAATTATTCTTATTTCCTTGCCTACTCATGAGTTAGACATGAGGTCAGTTTTTAATGTACGAAATCCAGCTCCCCAAAAAGGGGCACTCTGGGTGTGAACAAAACTTTAAATTGCCTCAGTCTAGAAGGATTTCTTATAATCGAGGGCAGAAAAGATGAAGTAACGCATCAGAACATAGACAAATTTGTTTATACATACATATATATATATATATATTACTAACTTATTTATTATTATATTACTAATATATTACAAATTTATATATATATAAGCAAATTTGTCTATGAGCAAAGTGTAGTATATGTGTGTATATATAGATAGATATAGATATATATTCTTCACATGTTAGATATTTTTTGTAATTTCCTTCTAAATTTGCCAAATAAGTATCTTATAAATGAAACATTCTTCTCGTGTAGCAAGTTTGTATTTTATATTTAAAAAAAAATGAAAATGTTGAAGTTATCATGTGTACTCACTAGGAGTTTTTACACAGGCCATAATCAAAGATTACTCACTGATAACAATCCCTGAAACCTGGGTAACCACAAGTCTCGCCAGATTTCCAGCATTCTCCAACATTAGTCGTACACCTTTGCAAATGATTTTGTGTTTTCGCAACAGGCGTTTGCCATTGCTCTCTTACTGGCAGCGAACATTGATCTTCACTAGAATTGATGTGGCAATTATCCTTCCCATTATCCCAATCCTCTTTGCATTCATCCAGTGGAAGTCTGGTTAGTGCTTTCTTTCCTTAGTCTCTTCATTCTACTTCACCGTTCTCTACTATTTTGTGTGGTGCCAGTCGATGTTGACACCCTTATTTTTTCAGGGGGTGTATTATTATTATATTGGCTCACAAGGAGCTTTCACACAGGTAATAAATGATCGCTCCTTGAAAACAACCTGCGATGTTCCCTGGAAGCCGGGTGACAACAAGTCTCCCCAATTTTCCAGTACTCTTCCCCTCTTGATATCATTTGCAAATGAACTTGCATTATTATTATTATTATTATTATTATTATTATTATTATTATTATTATTATTATTATTGTCAATGTTATTATTATTGTTGTTGTTGTTATAATTATTATTGTTTTTGTTGTTATTATTGTTGTTGTTATTATTATTGTTATTATTATTGTTATGACTATAATAATAATTATAATTATTATTATTATTGTTGTTGTTGTTGTTATTATTATTATTGTTGTTAGTGTTGTTAATTATTATTTTTGTTATTGTTATTTTTATTATTGTTATTGTTGTTATTATTAATCATGTAAATTCCTAGTACTAGCCTTTATCTGTGATTTCTAACTAGTAACAACTGGTAAATTTCCCTGTAATCTGATTGAAAATAATTCTCCTTAATATCCAAATAGTTTCCATTCAATTTCAGGTCATGTATTGTTATCATTCATTTGAAGGTATCACATGAGTCGTCACTAGTGATTTATCGTTCACATCTCTCGACCTCCAATATTTAGCGTCAAATTCTATTATTAGCGTTACTGAACTTGCGTTCTCGCACCAGCCGTTTTCCAATGATTTGTCGATGCAAAAGATCGTATTATTAATATAAAGGAAAGAGAGTAGGAAGATAAACGAGATAGCAAGAGGCGAGGAGAGCGTGGAGAGCGAGGAGAAAAAACTCGAGACGAGAGAGAGAGAGAGAGAGGGGGGGAGAGAGAGATGGGGCAAATTAGATGATATGCATACAGGTGTAAATCGTGCAATTTGTCATCCGGTTTTAAGTCATATGTGTTGCAGGTGAATGAACGTGGCCGTCTCCTTCATCGTTGCTAAATACAAGTTTCGAACTTCATGAAGTATTAGCATATATATATATATATATATATATATATATATATATATATATATATATATATATATATACTAGCAGGGAGACCTGACTTTGCCCAGGATTAAATGATGATCAACGAATTCCCATATTTTTATTGTTATCAAAATCGGTGAAATCGCCCATTTGGGGACCCATCGCGGTGCACTGGGAATAAGCTTTACATGCCTCTCCGCAGTGACTTAGTCCACAATAGATTGTAGTTTACATTGCACTGTAAAGAACCTACTGTTGATTTTATGAACTTATTTGGATACAGAATGGCTTGAATTAAAAGTCAAAATACAACATTTAAGTATCATATTTCAATTGTGCTCTAAATAGAAACATTCATTTCAACCGGGTACCTGGCATATCAAAGAACATGCTGTTGATTTTTACATGCCCGACCTTTCTGCTTGTGCGGTGATAATGGTTTGAATTTAAATTATAATGAAAAAATCAGGTACCATGGTTCAGTTGTGCTTTAAACAAAAACATTCATTTCGAACGTGTCCCTGTCATATCAAAGAGCCTACTGTTAATTTTATACGACGGACCTGTGTGGTAATAAAACTTCTAAAATGCACTTGTGATGTTAGGCTGTATAAGGTGTTAACTTTGGTCAAATAGTTTGTTTCTTTATTCACATAAAGTAAATTTCTGTGAAATTTCATAAAAATCAGCCTAGCCGTTCCGGTGTCTACAGGGAACGAACACGTTTACTATTATATATATAATAAAACGATATTTTTTCACTGTATGTGTCTGCGTATATGTCTGTGTGATTTCATTCCCTATGGACTCCGAAATCGCTGGGCAGATTATTTTTTTTTTAATAGACACGTATGTACTTTATGCGTCCGGAAATGTATGTAAATAATGTTTGTATTGGAATGCCTCCGATAAGATTTGAAAATCGATAATCGAAAAAATAACGGTAAAGAAGTAACAGTTTTATTTGGAGCAAAGTGAACACCTTTATACAGCCTAAGATCACAAGTGAATTTGAGAAGTTCTACCAACTTACAAGTATGAATGGGTCCGAGAATAAAATACCATGTAAGGTTTTTGATAAGACAGAGGCGCATTTAAATTCAAAATTTATGATTCTATTTAGAAATCTGATACTTTAATTTTGTATTTTAACTTTAATTAAAGGCATTATATGAAATAATTTTATAAAAAGAGCAGTGGGTTCTCTACTTTGGAAATTAGTCTAAAACGTATTGTGGAGTAATAGATTGCAGGGTAGGGTCCCGATTACAGTAAGCAATCAATCGATTTGATTGCTAAATAAGCGATTTCATCGATTTCGATGACAATAAAAGTATTGGAAGTGTTGAACATTCGAAGATACTCATTCTAGTATATATATATATATATATATATATATATATATATATATATATATATATATATATATATATATAAAAGCTGAACGTCTTTGTGTGTCTGGTACCGAATAGGCTCCTATATGGTTGACTATTATAGAAAACTGATCACATATAATGATAGAAGATGTATCGAGACACAGGAATGTGTATTTTGATCTGGCATAATGATGATTCATTGTCCACAAAGTATGGAAATAAAATATTTAAAAATTAAAAAAAATAAACATTTACAAGTGTTTTTGATAGAGCTGTACATAATAATACTTTAATAGGGATGGTATAATAAAATTGTGGGCCTCCATAGAATAGAAATAGGCACAAACTTTAATAAAGACTTTTCATATCTATCTGCGTAAGTATACTTTGATAATTATGTTTCAGTTTGAAGAAATATGGTATAATAAAATTATGGGGTGTTTGTTCGCGCCTGATCTCCATAGAATGTAAATATGTCACAAAGTTTAACAAGTTTTTTTTTTAATATAGATCCACAGAATATTGTGATAAGTGTGTCAGTGTGAACAGGTATGGTATAATAAATTATGGGGTTTATCTATTTTAGTTTTACTTTCATCATATTTTGCTTTGGTTTTGATACCCCCAAATTCGAAGCTATCTCTTTATAACCCTTCCTTTTCATAACCTATCATACTTTCATAAATCAGAGTCCATTTTCTGTAGGCTGTTTTTGAACCCAGTCAACGACGGGTACTTTTGCTAGTATATATATAATATATATATACCTATATATGTGTGTTTGTGTGTATATATATAGTGTGTGCATATAGTGTGTATATATATACATAAATATGTATATATATATATATGTATGAAGTGTGTGTGCGTGCGTGTGTGTGTGTGTACGTTTAGACCAATAAATATATAGCTCTAAAGGAAGAATTGTGTGGCTGAGACAGACAGACGTATATATACATGTACATATATATATATGTGTGTGTGTGTATACATATATATATGTGTGTGTAAACATATATATATATATACGTATATCTATACATATATATATATGCATACATATCTATACATACATGTATACAGATATATATATGTGTATATTTATATGTAACTACTTATATATCAGTTATAAGCCTGACACAAGAATGAAACATATATATATATATATATATATATATATATATATATATATATATATATATATATATATATATATAATGCATGTTAGTAAGATTGCAGACTATAAACAGCCGGTTTTCGAATTTGAGCTTAAACAGCTATCATACCCAATCGTACTGAGGAGCGGCCATACGACAAAACAGTTGTAAGTAGTTGATTGCGTGTACGTATATATATATATATATGTGTGTGTGTGTGTGTGTGTGTGTGTGTGTGTGTGTGTGAAATAGCTTATTTTGGTATAATTTTATAATACTGCCATGTATTGAGCATTGTTAAAGTAAATACTGATATATATATGTTTATATATATATATATATAGAGAGAGAGAGGGAGAAAGACACAGAGAAAAACAGGGGTGGAAATATATAGAGAGATTAGCTATAGTCAGATAGGGAGATAACATATTATTTGATAATATGAGATAAATATTAAGTGACACACCTATCGAGATGTTTCAATCGGTAGTTCTGAAAAGCTTTGATCTCGTCAGCCTATCAAATAATATGTTTTTTTATTTGTTCATGTTGAATTAAAATATATATACACGGACAAAGAATACTGTGATCGATAGACAGGTGCGAAGAGTGACAAGTAGATGAAATAGAATGACACATTCTGAAAAATAAATAGGCAGATATGAACTGACCGTTATATAACCCCCCATATATATATATATATATATATATATATATATATATATAAATATATATATATAAATATATATATATATATATATATATATATATATATATATATATATATTCCAACGAAGGACATGTTTTATATTTATTGTTTTTAAGGTTTTAAAGAAACTTCCAAGACTATATATATATATATATATGTGTGTGTGTGTGTGTGTGTGTGTGTGTGTGTGTGTTATAACATGTTCAATTTGTATTTATATATATATATATACATCTATATATATACATGTTTACGTATGTATATATACATCTATATATATATATATACATGTTTACATATATATATATATATATATATATATATATATATATATATATATATATGTGGCTGTAGTTGATTAATATATGATATATAGAGATACATACAGAGATAGAGAAACAGATATATGAATAGATGCGATCGTATGCACGAATATACGAACTGCTTTACATAGTAGAATCGAAATTGACACCTACTATGTATCTGAGCATCGGAATTGTCACGCGTGTTCTTTATATGTGAGCGTCACTCGCTAATTATTCATGAATGGGTGTTCATCGAAGCTAGATACGTAAACACATTCCTCGGATCGCACCAAATTCGGATATGAAAGGAATTATTACATATATAGATAACACTTTGGGGGAGAGATCATACTCTCACCTGATTTTTCGTGAAACGGATTCTTGTAGGAATGAAATTTCTCTTGCACATATATAAGTATAAGTTGAGGCACATGTATGCTTCGAAACGTATTCGGTTCAATTCGAAGTAGCGAATCTTTACGACCGCCATATCCTCAGCTCACAATTTCCTAACTTAATATAAGTGAACACGCCAGTGTATGAACGTTTGTGGCCTTAACTTTAAACAGGCGCCGATTTGTTTGTCACAAAAGGCTAAAGCCAAACGTTTGGCCTGTCTGCTAGGGTCAAAGTTTTGTACCTTTTTTTGATACAATACTTCATCTTTCTGTAGTTAATTAATACGGAAAAATGATAAGCATTTACCCTTTACTCCCTTACAAAAAATTCGAAGCCATTTACCCCTATTCCTATACAAAAAAAAATTCATAGTTATTTACCCCCTACTCCCAAATAAAAAGTTCATAGCCATTTACACCATAATCCTATACAAAATATTCATCGTTATTTACCCATTACTCATATACAAAAAATATATAGCCATTTACCCCCAAATCCCATACAAAAAAAAAAATCAGTCACTCACATACAAAAAATTCCTGACTAATCATAAAGTGAAGGCAACAACAAAAAGGTAAAAAAAAAACAACCTTTTTTAAATCATCATGTACTTCAATTACTTATTCCTTAATATACATTTTTGTACTCCTAGGGTTGAATTCATCCCTGGTTGAGAATCTCTTTTCTCGACCAAGACATTTTTTTTTTTACTTTTGTCCTAATCTAAAGTGTAAGCTGGATTTCCCCCACATTAAAAATCTGGCCATGAACGTCTGTACTTATGGAGAAATCAGGGAAATGTGTGCGACTGAGTCTCCCTGAAAAGGTACATTTTTTTTTAAACCGGCAGTAAAATCCAGTGATGACGAGAAATCCAAGTAAAACGAATATAGTGTTGGTGTATGTGAAAAAATAGAAAGGCGGTCAATATTGTTTTTGATTATTCTTTTTACTAAAATAGTTACTCTACCAAGGCTTGAAAGTATAGTTGAAAGTATAGTTGACTATATTATGCATTAAATAACTGAAAGGAGGTGAAATTCATAGGAGTATTAGTCTATATTTATGGCTCTCCCACAGCGAGATGATATGAAAGAAAGGTCGGAACCTGGAATTGAAGACAGCGCCGAAGAAGAACAGCACTTTCGTCTGTAAATAAAAAAAATACCTGGACAGTCCTGTCGGTATTCTATGGTAGGGGATCCTAAGACAATTAGCAATAAACTAACCCTTCCCAAAAGAAGTATTAGTCGATTTGATTTAATAATCCCGATCTGTTGGAAACTCTGATCCTTCTCTCTTTATATATATATATATATATATATATATATATATATATATATATATGTGTGTGTGTGTGTGTGTGTGTGTGTGTGTGTGTGTGTGTGTGTGTGTGTGTGTGTAATGTGTGTGCGCATGTTTCACTTACCTTTAACACTTTACTGCAGTTTCACTGCATCACTAAACAGCAAAAATAGAAATGTGTTTGTAGTTGTTATCAATCGTAAAAACAGAACCGAAAGAAAAAGTAAGGACACAAAAAACTTTAATATTCTTCTCTCCCATAGCTGTTAGGTACCACATCGATGTATGGGTTTAGACTTGAAAGTTAAAAAGTTATTTGGCTCTGAGGTTCGTATCCTACCACATACAAAACAGTTATCATTCATACTGATTATTCTCCGATACAGGTAAAAAATATGTGTATGTGGATTAAATATAGAAATATTTATCATGATCCCCCTTGATGCTTGGATAGGCCATTTTGAGAAAATTAGAGACAGGATGCCAAATTAATAAATAATGCGATGATCCCTTGGATTGTTGATGATAATCTACTCTGTATGTTAGCCTGTTAAAGCATAGACTTTAATTCTCTTCTTTTCCGAGAGCGATTAATCATTTGTTCAATTTATTATAAATCACGGCTAACTATCGCAATTAAAACGAATTGTTGAACATAACCCAGTCCTAGCAGTAAATTATATTTTAGCATGTATTGTGAATTATTATTGTAGCCTGGGTGCCCGGCGTTGTCCGAATGTTTGGAAGTGTGTGTTGAGCAAAAAAATATAAAAAATAGGCAGGCAGGCTCGAACCCGTACCACGAAGGAGGAAAAGAACGTGAAAAAAATCTTAACGTGTTTGCTGTTGCGCCAATCGTCAAACCGGAAGTGACGTATATTTAAATTAAGGCTAAACAATGGAAAAAAGAAGATGGCTTTTGAAAATATCGGCAAAAAAGTGGCCCCTCCCTGTAGAAAAGTACCCAGTTGAGGGTGAAAGAACTAATGTTTTTGGTCAATTTTTCGATATTTTTCGTCTGAAGGGTCCTGCTTCAAAATTATATCGATCTCAAAAAAATTGCTCGCCTCTGTCTAAAGTTTTTGCGAGATATACATACATACATACATGCATACATACATACATCTAAACAGACAGGTGGGATATATATAATAGATTATTAATGTATATAGAAAACAAAGCCATAGATAAACAAGCGTTGATGGACACACATTTAGTATAATAATGTTCACTTTTATTTTCATTTTACTTCGATGGAAGTTCTCAGAAATCAAATATATATTGTAACAGTGCGTGGACGCGCGTATGCAAATGCCGAGCCGTGTTCTGAATGACGTCACTGTAAGGAAAAAGAAAGAGACTTTAAAAGGAATCTATTCATAGACAGACGATCACGCTAGAGAGGACGAGATTATAGAGTTCAGAGAGGAGCACGATCACGTTTAATTCGAGAAAGTACCCCAAAATAAATGTCGCTGTTTCAAAAAAAAATCAAGTTAATCTGTGTCTTAGTCTCCTTTGTGACGTACTTTGAATACAACGTGTGGGTCCCGTGTGTAAACGTTGGTAACGTTACAATATGAGATACATAGATATGCAATTGTTTCATTAAAGTTCGTTACGTTTCAAACAGTTTGTAGAGAGATTAAGAACATTAATGTCCCTCTCCTCAATCGACCAATTAACTATGCTATAGTGTATCTGGCTTGTGGTCTCTTGGTTATACTGGATTTCAGGATAAGAATTCATCTAGTCTGGTGGAGTATCCTGTTGAGTTTTCTAATTTGATATAACATCATAAGAAGAGGCGCCATTCCTCGTTTGAGCCAATATATGACCCTGTCGATGGGAGCTTATTTGAACTTTGAATACTATGTCATTGACAATATTTGTTCAGAGTTATTTTCATGCCAAGTTGATCTAATAAATCCTTGCACAGATAGACCTTAAACAATCGAGGAGAGTGCATAATAGGCATTTAAATTCTCTCCTTAATATCTTCAAGGGGGTCAGTTTCGCTGATCCTCTCAGCCAGGTTTTTATTTGATGTCTTGCTCAATTTTGAGCAGTAGAAACAGAAGAGTATTACCTTCTTTTGTGCAGCAGACTATGCCCGGATGTTCTTATTTTTCTACATCTTTTTTTTGTTTTTGGATACAAGTGATGGAGATGGGGGAGTCAGGGCTTTTCATCAATACCTCATGGTTGAGCTCTGGGGATAGTTTATACAACCAATAACACTATATAAGGATCATGCCTTATATCTTGATTGATTTATTAATACGTACTTCAACTAAAACCCCACATGCACATATATATTTAGGAGAGAACTGGTGTGTTCAGTCAGTCTGTATAGGGATTTGTCAAAAAGCCTAACAATACTGTCACATAGATAGGAAGGTTTACCCCATTAGTTATCTCTTCTTACGTGGTGTATAAACAGGGCGAGAGGCTTTTTTATCCTGGGTTCCAGCCTTCCAGTACGTACTTTTGTTTTTATTCATATTTTTCTGGGTTTCTTATTGTCTACGATTTTTCATATGTTTATTAGATGCTGCTCTCTGTTAACAGAGGAGATACTTCTGTCTACAACCCGAGGGACGTGCTGGATGGCATAGAGAAATGTTTTAATATTTAGCCAACGTTTACTATAAATAGAAAGTATTTTCTAGTTAGATTTTCTGACAGAAAGATCGAACAAACGAGACGGTTGTGTGTACTGGGCATTCAAGTTCTCTCCTAAATGTATATGTAAATGTGTTTAGTGCAAGTAGTCATTCATAAATCGATCAAGGTACAAAGGGACACATGATCCGTATGTGATGTTGTTGCTTCTATAAACAATCTGTGGATCGCAATTAATTATGATTGGAATAGGTGTATGGATTGCATTGAATGTGGAAGACTTGATAAAAGAGTACAGGTTAGACAATCTTCGTCTCTACTCATCTGTTGGATACTGTCGAAGTAAATACTGAAAATATACACACAATATATGACCTTAGCATATTATATATATATATATATATATATATATATATATATATATATATATATATATATAATTAGAGTGCCTAAGAATAATTTTTAAAAAACAAAATTTATTGTCTTATATTACTGGGATTGTTTTATATGAATATTTTCTTCCAGTATTCTATAAGACCTGAAACCACTAAATTCACCAACCTGTAATCTAAATCATGTCAATATATATATATATATATATATATATATATATATATATAAACAACTGTGTATATATATATATATAAACAAATGTTATATATAAACAACTATATATATATATATATATATATATATATAAACAACTGTATATATATATATATATATATATATATATATATATATATATATATATATATATATATATAAACAACTGTGTATAACTGAGGAGCTCTATACAGTCATGGCTTACGGAACAAGAGCATGTAAATTAAATTCGCTCGAAATTCCGTTCAAATTCCCGAGTTCGACAGAAATATTTCCGAGATGGATAAGATACACCTGAATAAGGTCGCAGGTTACATCGATCGAAACGTTGTGTAAATGACACTAAAGATGAGAACAGTAGTTCGATGAATCCAAATAATACGAACATACATTCTTGTATGCAAACACGTAAGTAATAATACTAGAATATTTGTTTCGAAACCCCACAAATAAAGTTTTATATCCTCTGAAGAGAACTATCAGGCCACCCGGCGTTTCCCGGTTATAAAATGCGCATAAATATTATAGTTTAATTCATAGAGAACCTGAGACATGTGTATGTGAGTATTATATTTATTCTACAGCGTTCACTTCATATAAGTAAAATTAAACAAATACTCGAGCTGAGATCGAAACCAAAACCTAAATACAATGAGTCAAGTACGATAATCATTAGGCCAATTTCGCACGATCTTTATAATGTGTTTTCAAACCTACTGATTCTTAACATAAAGAAATCTGCGATGTGAACCATTCACGCATGCGTATTTGCGAAACAGTTGATAAACAGATAAAAATTCGATGACCCCCCCCTACGTACCAATTTTTCAATTTTGACCCCTGATGAAAACCGATTAAAAAGTTTTCCACGTGTCTGAATACCCTATATACTAAATTTCAAGTATGTAGATAAAAGATTCGTTGAGTTTATAGGTTGAAAATTGTCCTCATGCTCACACACACATTCTCACTTCTATAGATATAAAGATTACGTTAAAAACTTACCAAACCCGAACCGTAATACTATTAAGCAGATTGTTGGTGTTGTTCATTTTAGTAGGGAGGAGTAATGTATAAAACGTTCTGAAGTTCCCGCTTTATGCTTTCCCAATATGGCGAATAAAACAGCCGCCATAGTTGTTAAAAACTCATTACACTCAAACTAATTATCTTCGTTAAAATTACTCGACAATTTTTAGCATTGTTATTATGCGATCGATAACATATGAAAAGTGAATCGGAATGAACAACTACAAAGGTAGTATATTCAAGATGGCCGCCAAAATGGCCGATTACGAAATTGTAGAAAATTCACATAACTTGTTCATAATTCATTTAAACAACGTTTAACAAAAGTAATTTACCGTATCACCTGTGCATAATGACATAGTCAGGATCTATCTTAATTTGAACCGCGGGAAGGCAATTTTTATATAATGTCCAGATGTTCGACTGAGAGCTAATTTTTTTTCTTTTTTTACATGGAGATCACCAATTATCAAGGCCCGAAGGCCACTCGGAGATAAGGGTTATTGCGTGTACAGTAATCAATGAGATAGTATTGTAGTAATCATTAGTATTGGGGGTTTTGATAGAGTTTCTTACTTAAGGGGGCGGTTTGTCAGGAGTTTGTTTATGTTGGACTTGAAGACGTCCAAGTTGTAGTCAGGTGGGAAACAGGCAAGCGGCAGAGAGTTCCACTGGCGTGCAGTTCTAAGAAAGAAGCTTTGCTCATGGAATCTACGTTTAGATTTAGGCACAGATAAAGAGTGGGGAAAATTGTTGACAGTAGTTTCAGCTAGACGGGTGTTTCTCGTGAAAGATTGGCGAGGGGGGACGAGGGATAGGAGCTCAGACGAGCACCTGCCATGGAAATAGCGATAAAATAGAGACAGGCTCGCAACGTCTCTTCTGTGGGAGAGAGGTTTCAGGGAAGAGAAAAGGGCATCCCCTCACTAAGCCAGGAAGTCTATTTTGTACTCTGTCAAGGCAGGATAGGCTGTTTTAGCAGCTCCTGCTCAGATGTAGCAGCAGTACTCTATCCTTGCACGTACTCGCCAGGCGAGATTTCCACAGAGGTTTATTCGGGAGGGCGTATAATCTATTAAATACATTATCACAGAAATTTTTTTTTCTGTAGATTTCAACATGCTCGTGTTAAAATCCAATATCGTTAGATTCATGTTATTCAAACTTGGTTTACCCAATCAATAATTTCCCACCCTCTCGGAAGTTTCTTCCACTTCGAACGAATAATCATTTCATCTTGTTAATCGTTATTTTCGAGTGTGTTTTTTTTAACTTTAATAAATTGTCATCTATCAATAATAAATACCAATTTTCAATTTTTTATGAACTACTTTTAATATATCGTTCTGTTTTAATATGGCGTCTCTTCAAGTGCGTCAATCATGGAATTGATAAGATATTTAAAGTTAATTACAACCCGATTACTAAAACGAACGGTAGTATGTTCAAGATAATATAAAACATAGCTGATAGACAATATCTCTGTATTATATACTCATTAGCTGTTCTCATTTGCAGTGATCATTTACTGACAATAACAAATGGTGATCTCTGAAGTCTGGATGTTTTACCCAAGTTTGCAGCCTTCTTCGCTTTTGGTATTCTCGCAACAGCCGTTGATTCATCGCTAGCAACGAACTTGTGTATTTTCTAGGAAGTTGAGTAGCAATAAGCCTTCTCAATATCCCAGTGCTTTTTGAATCCTTACAGTTGAAATCTGGCTGGTGGTTACCCTCTTCGATAGTTTGAGTGACACCACGTATGTATATGCGTTATCCTGAAATAGTTAAGTAAACTAAATTGAGCAGAAAATGATAGTACAATAGTAACCGATTATTATTACCATCACAACTTTCTATTATTTTCAGTTCTATTTGTTTTCATGTTAAAGGTATTGCACGTCCAGAAAAGGATCGTTTTCAATATGTTTTTCAAGATAAGCCCCATCGAAATCCCTCAGCTACGAAGAAGCTAGTACGAACAAGCGTTGTTCATGCGTCTCTTTATACATGTAAAAAAATTGGTAACGATCGGCTTCATATCTATCTATATAATAAAGATATAGTATAATTGTGTTGACACACCGGTCCCCGTTAGATCACCGAAGTTAAGCAACGTTGAGCCTGATGAGTTCTAAAATGGGTGACCATTTGACAATACCAGGTGCTGTATGTGCCCTCCTCTTACGCAATATTGTTTCTAGAGTCCTCCTTTCCACTGGAATCAAGCAGTTCCGACTCAGAATAGGAGTGATTAGAGATTGGCCAACCCTTACTTTACAATTCATCACACATCAGTCATGACACTCGTCGTTCCAACGGACGAACGCCCATAACGATGATGCAAATGCTTCGTTTTGCTTAGGCAGCAGGTCATCTTGCCTTTGTCAAATCGATTCATCTGCCCACTCAACAAATGATGAAGCTTCAGCATCATGTATCGGAGAATGTATGTAAAAATGCATGCAATTTGATATTCAAACACGTTATTGGATTAAACTATTGAACAGTTTCCAATGTGTTTATTGAAAGTATAAGGCCGTTTGAAAAGTGATCACATAATCACAGATAGAATATTGCCACAGTGGGTGTATGTGCTTCTACCTATTTGCAGTGCATTAGAGTATTATTAATCAATCCGCCATAGAATATGCGTTCCCAATCTTTACTGGAATCAAGGTTTTTGATTGATTAGCTTGGCAACATCACGTACAAATATTTGTATATCACATACTCTGTTTTTTGATATAGGAGGAAATATTGGGAGTTGGCGGCCTTTGTCGCAAAGGGTAGAATTAGCTGCAAAGTTCTTTGCAAAGAGTTTGGCTTTGTCTGATGCTGGCGAGATTAACTCAGGTTCATTGATGATAGTTGGGATAGATCACATGCTTCTGTTCAACTACTTTGAATTTAACGGATTGAGCATACAGCTCCTTTGTGTTCTTTATTATTTTTTTACAATAGTTGCTGGCAGTCCTGAAAGCGGCTTTAGTCTCAGTACATCTATTATATTGGAAGCAATGGAAGAGGTGATTTCTGTGCGCAATGGCAGCAGCACATTCTGGAGAGAACCATGGCTGGCTATTAGGTTTTTGCTGGAACATTTTCGCGGATATGAAACGGTCTATACCTACAATTACCCATTCCGTATGGTCTGATACTATAGAAGACACATTATTTTTAAACATGGAACGCAGAGATAGCTCTGATATAAATGTGCGGAAGGTATCCCAGTAAGCCATAGAGTATCGATATACTGTATAATGGAGAGTACTTATAAATCAAGCAAAGTCATGGAACACTGCGGTGATGGATCAGAGGCCGGTGCTTAGTAGACGGTGCGGAATTATTAGGTTAAAAACTTTGTGTATCCTGTGAAAGAGGTAAAGTGCACCAGTTTAGATGCGACACAATACTCCATGCGTGGGCGAACAGTAACTTCATAGAGATATAGAATAATGGCGGGCATGAGAAGTTTTGTTTCCTAGTAAACAAAATAAATCGAACTACTTTTTCTTTTAATGTGGACCCCATGGTTTCATATTGACACCGGTTTGATATGACTGTATTGAATATGATTACAAAGATTTAGATGATCATATTCATAGCCAGGATAAGAACGATTGAATCCGGTACCAGGATCACTGTATAAAATATACTAAACCTCTTTGAATATTTTAGTCATAACTTTCTGTCTTGCTACGAGAGGAGTATCACTGCTGACCTTGATTTGATTTATATTACTATTCTTTACATAGAATTCGTTACAATTAAAAACTTCTTGGACTGGATTGATACTGCTACATTTTACTTTGGAATGTGCATTTGATATTCGCAATTTTATTTTCTCTAGAATAGAGTTTTTTTCCTTTGCCATTTTTAAAATCATTTTTCTATTGCAACAATGGCTTTCCACTAAGAGATAATGGGCCCAGAACTTTTTCACTACGCCATTACATGATACCAAAATACTGTTTTCTTTTACTAATGGACAATAACAGATAATCCAATTAATTGTGATTATTTTTTATATATTTGCCCATGTTATATCATGAAAATTACTTGTGGAGATGTGGTCATATATCGGAAAGAGAGAGTCAAGCTGTTGGCTCTTTGCGAAACCTAATATCTTCGTGGCGTGGATAAATTAAAGCACACTAGTAATGTCTACATCTTTACTATTGCATGAATAAGCCTACATCTTTACTATTACATGAATAAACCTACATCTTTACTATTACATGAATAAACCTACATCTTTACTATTGCATGAATAAACCTACATCTTTTCTATTGCATGAATAAACCTAAATCTTTACTATTGCATGAATAAGCCTACATCTTTACTATTACATGAATAAGCATAAATCTTTACTATTGCATGAACAAGCCTACATCTTTACTATTACATGAATAAACCTACATCTTTACTATTACATGAATAAGCATACATCTTTACTATTGCATGAATAAACCTACATCTTTACTATTACATGAATAAACCTACGTCTTTACTATTAGATGAAAAAGCCTACATATTTAGTATACATGAATAAGCCAACATCTTTACTATTACATGAATACACCTACATCTTTACTATTACATGCATAAGCCTACATCTTTACTATTACATGAATAAGCCTACATCTTTACTATTACATGAATAAACCTACATCTTTACTATTACATGAATAAGCCTACATCTTTACTATTACATGAATAGGCCTACATCTTTACTATTACATGAATAAGCCTACATCTTTACTATTACATGAATAAGCCTACATCTTTACTATTGTATGAATAAAACTACATCTTTACTATTACATGAATAAGCCTACATCTTTACTATTACATGAATAAGCCTACATCTTTACTATTACATGAATAGGCCTACATCTTTACTATTACATGAATAAACCTACATATTTACTATTGCATGAATAAACCTACCTCTTTACTATTACATGAATAAGCATACATCTTTACTATTGCATGAATAAACCTACATCTTTACTATTACATGAATAAGCCTACATCTTTACTATTACATGAATAAACCTACATCTTTACTATTACATGAATAAGCCTACATCTTTACTATTACATGAATTAAAACTACATCTTTACTATTACATGAATAAACCTACATCTTTACTGTTACATGAATAAGCCTACATCTTTACTATTAAATGAATAAGCCTAAATCTTATCTATTACATGAATAAGCCTACATCTTTACTATTACATGAATAAGCCTACATCTTTACTATTACATGAATAAACCTACATCTTTACTATTACATGAATAAACCTACATCTTTATTATTGCATGAATAAACCTACATCTTTATTATTACATGAATAAGCCTACATCTTTACTATTACATGAATTAAAACTACATCCTTACTATTGCATGAATAAACCTACATCTTTACCATTGCATGAATAAACCTACATCTTTACTATTACATGAATAAACCCACATCTTTACTATTGAATGAATAAACCTACATCTTTACTATTACATGAATAAACCTACATCTTTACTATTACATGAATAAGCCTACATCTTAACTATTACATGAATAAGCCTACATCTTTTCTATTGCATGAATAAACCTACATCTTTACTATTGCATGAATAAGTCTACATCTTTACTATTGCATGAATAAGCCTACATCTTTACTATTACATGAATAAGTCTACATCTTTACTATTGCATGAATAAATCTGCATCTTTACTATTACATGAATAAATCTACATCTTCACTATTAAATGAATAAGCCTACATATTTACTATTGCATGAATAAGCCTACATCTTTACTATTACATGAATAGGCCTACATCTTTACTACTGTATGAATAAGCCTACAACTTTACTATTACATGAATAAGCCTACATCTTTACTATTGCATGAATAAACCTACATCTTTACTATTGCATGAATAAACCTACATCTTTACTATTACATGAATAAGCCTACATCTTTACTATTGCTTGAATAAACCTACATCTTTAGTATTGCATGAATAAGCCTACATCTTTACTATTGTATGAATAAACCTACATCTTTACTATAACATGAATGAGCCTACATCTTTACTATTACATGAATAAGCCTACATCTTTACTATTGTATGAATAAACCTACATCTTTACTATTACATGAATAAGCTTACATCTTTACTATTGCATGAATAAACCTACATCTTTACTATTGCATGAATAGGCCTACATCTTTACTATTGTATGAATAAACCTACAACTTTACTATTACATGAATAAACCTACATCTTTACTATTACATGAATAAGCCTACATCTTTAATATTGCATGAATAAACCTACATCTTAACTATTATATGAATAAGCCTACATCTTTGCTATTACATGAATAAGCCTACATCTTTACTATTACATGAATAAGCCTACATCTTTACTATTACATGAATAAGCATACATCTTTACTATTACATGAATTAGTTTACATCTTTACTATTACATGAATAAACCTACATCTTTACTATTACATGAATAGGCCTTCATCTTTACTATTACATGAATAAGCATACATCTTTACTATTACATAAATAAGCCTACATCTTTACTATTACATGAATAAGCATACATCTTTACTATTACATGAATAAACCTACATCTTTACTATTACATGAATAAGCCTCCATCTTTACTATTGTATGAATAAGCCTACATCTTTACTATTGCATGAATAAGCATACATCTTTACTATTGCATGAACAAGCCTACATCTTTACTATTACATTAATAAACCTACATCTTTACTATTACATGAATAAGCCTACATCTTTACTATTACATGAATAAGCCAAAATCTTATCTATTACATGAATAAGCATACGTCTTTACTATTGCATGAATAAGCCTACATCTTTACTATTGCATGAATAAGCATACATCTTTACTATTACATGAATAAGCCTATATCTTTACTATTACATGAATAAGCCTACATCTTTACTATTACATGAATAAGCCTACATCTTTACTATTACATGAATAAGTCTACATCTTTACTATTACATGAATGAACCTACATCTTTACTATTGCATGAATAGGCCTACATCTTTACTATTGCATGAATAAACCTACATCTTTACTATTACATTAATAAGCCTACATCTTTACTATTACATGAATAAGCCTACATCTTTACTATTGCATGAATAAACCTACATCTTTACTATTACATGAATAAGCCTACATCTTTACTATTACATGAATAAGCCTACATCTTTACTATTACATGAATAAACCTACATCTTTACTATTACATGAATAAGCCTACATCTTTACTATTACATGAATAAGCCTACATCTTTACTATTGCATGAATAAGTCTACATCTTTATTATTACATGAATAAACCTACATCTTTACTATTACATGAATAAGCCTACATCTTCACTATTAAATGAATAAACCTACATTTTTACTATTACATTAATAAGCCTACATCTTCACTATTGCATAAATAAGCCTACATCTTTACTATTACATGAATAAGCCTACATCTTTACTATTACATGAATAAGCCTACATCTTCACTATTTAATGAATAAACCTACATCTTTACTATTGTATGAATAAACCTACATCTTTACTATTAAATGAATAAGCCTACATCTTTACTATTGCATGAATAAGCCTACATCTTTACTATTGCATGAATAAACCTACATCTTTACTATTGCATGAATAAGCCTACATTTTTACTATTACATGAATAAACCTACATCTTTACTATTACATGAATAAGCCTACATCTTTACTATTACATGAATAAGCCTACATATTTACTATACATGAATAAGCCTACATCTTTATTATTGCACAAATGCGAAAAGCACTCAAGTTAATTCATTATGAACTGAAGCTGGAAAAAGAGATCTAAACGAATGAATGTGTTTTCAGAATGAGAAACAATTGTCACAAATTACGTCTTAATTTATATGAAAACGTCTTATAAGAATTAACTAGCGATAGCTGTTGGAACAACAAACACTTATCTAACTCCAACCACTATCAATAATTTCTCCTACGCCCTTACCTGTGCTTTATATCAAATCGTAAATTCCATGAACAAAGTTTCTTTTTCAGGATTTTCCGCCTCTATACTCTTTCTTAGCTGATTACAAAATGGTTATTTTCAAGTCCAGTGTAAACAAGTTTTAATTTAGCTGTCCCCTTTACTAATCAAATTTTCCACCACTACCAATCATTACGCTATCTCACTGATCACTTTACACTTATTAAACCTTATACTCGAGTGGCTTTCAGGCCTGCATAGGTGGAAACTCCCATGATAAAAGGATGAATGTTCATCACTTTTCGCTTGTAAAAACATTCGTTCAAGATTATATTTTCACGCATATTCGTCACTCTTTAGTTATGAATGGTTATGCATCAAACATTATGGTCACAAGTTAATTGATCGTCTGAAGCTGAGATTATCTATCGATTTATGTGTCTATCTCAATATGTTCATGTGTATATCGTTATCGATTTATATCGTTATCTACCCTTATATAACCAATCTCTTATATCTCTCTCATCTATTATATGTGTGTGTATTGTTTGCGTTGAAAATATATAAAGAAAAACAAACAACCATTAAGCCTTAGTATTATATTGCGTATATAAACGTATATAAGAAATATAAAAATGTCTCTACATTCGTCAAACGTCAATAGCTTTGGGATAAGAGGCTTTATCTGCTGGCAAAGCGGTCGCATCTCTAATCCTAATTTGAAGCAATGGTTTATCTAAACAGGCTTACAAGATGTAGAAGCATATATATATATATATATATATATATATATGTGTGTGTGTGTGTGTGTGTGTGTGTGTGTGTGTGTGTGTATTAGTGATAGGACGATTCCAATATTTTTCTCGATTTCAATACAATTACCGATTTTATACTAAATTCCCGATTCCGATACAATTACCAATTCCGATTCCTATTCTTTAGAAATCTCTAAATATTTAACTACAAAGTTGCTATTTTTGCCGATTACCGTAAAAAAAAACATATTAAACATGCAGATATTTTATCAAACGTAAAAATACTCTTGTACGAGAGTGATCTATAGATTTTAGTTTTACTAGAAATTTAAAATCAATCAATATTTATTGCTACTAACATTGTGTGATTTTGTTTTAAACAAAATAAAATAAAAAGGACAATTGAAAAATCGTTTTTGGCATCGGGAAATAGGCATAAAATATTCCGATTCCGATACCGATTCCGATACCTCAAAAAGTTCCGATTTTCCGATTTCCGACTCCAATTCCGAGTAATCGTCCCATCATCAATATATATATATATATATATATATATATATATATATAGACTACAGAGACACAGAGAAAAGAGAGAGAGAGAGAGAGAGAGAGAGAGAGTGTGTGTGTGTGTGTGTGTGTGTGTGTGTGTGTGTGTGTGTGTGTGTGTGTGTGTGTGTGTGTGTGTGTGTGTGAATACATATGTACGTGTTTTTGGTCTGTCTGATTAAATGTGTCTCTAGTAGAATGTGTCTCCGAACGTGTTTTTCTGTGTATGTTTCTCGAAGCGTATATAACTCTGGTGCCGTTAGGTCCTCGAGGCTTGTATGTGTCACAGTGTTTCTGTTTATTTGTGCATATGAACCTATACGTCTCTAGACATTTTTATTTGAATGCACCTGGTTCGGAAATTATACGTTTCCCTAGTTGTGAGTTAAGCCTTCTGCCCTTCTGGGATTGGCGTGAATATCAATACCTATTTGTTTCAGGCCATATGAGTTTCTGTATATTTCATCCCTCTATCTTTCTTTCTCTCTCTCTCTCTCTCTCTCTTTCTCTCTCTCTCTCTCTCTCTCTTTCTCCTAACGTATATATCTTTGAGCTGAAGTGCTTCTTGTATTGGTTGACATTGATAGGGTTCATCCCTGAGTTCGAGTTAGCACTTATGTACATATGCATAGATGGCCAACACGCATTGATATTCACCTGTAAAAAAAATCGCACTTCCGTCGTAATGTTGCTGCTACTTTTCATTCATAAATTTATTTTGCGTTTCATGTCTTAGACGCACTCGTTGTCTTTGATCGATTTCGACAATAGCAGCTCACAGTTTAAGGAATTACCAATATTCGTCTTTTGCAAAGGGGCAGTGTTGCATGTTACCGCTCGGTGGTATCTATTGTCGTGTTTTTTTTTTTCACTAATTCGAAGTCACGATTTCACAAACGAAACAATGGAAACTGAGTCTTTTATTGTTCTTAATTACTTGAATCCATTTCCATAATTAAGAGTTGTTTATGACTAGATCCATAAAACAAGGCACGTTGTATCTGAACGACTCTACTCATCTGTTCATAACAACCTATAGTTTTATAATTACAATCGATAATCAAATTGGTAACTTCAATCCTACTACCGCACGTATAAATAGGAGAAGCCTACTTTTCCTGAAGCGCTCAATTGATCGATAACTTCAATGACTGTCATTAATACTCAATAACTATATTACACAATCCAGAAAATATTATGACTCGCGTAATAAAGTAACAGCAATGGTTACCAACGCAGATTATGGTGTTCACAAGCCGATTGTAAATACTGTTAAACCATTATGGTCATTTACGTGAATGTTGATACTTATGCAGAGAAGGTACTGTGCTATTTTTTATACTACTTTTAAGTCAAATTCAAGATTTATGGTATCTTTTGTTTATTATTGCTAGATGAAAGTACAGAACAGTTACAAAACACTCTGCCCGCATAATATTGGGTTTCTAAATAATTACGTTATTATTTCACCACGGTACATTTTCTACATAAGTATGTGAATGTCTGGTAGTTTCTTCTCGTCTCATGTATAACCACGTTGCCATGTTGGAATTCTTATTTTTTGGAATGCGCTTTACACCAACCATTCTACTTTAGCTCTATTTCTAGCATTTCTTGTTTCTGCCAACATGCGAACCGGCTCAACCAACCAGAGCCTCTGAGTCACACTTCTTTATACAACGCTAATACTGCTTTTTAAAAAATCCCATGAAAACTAGCTTATCCAATTACGCATATAAGAGCATCTCATTTTCAATGAATTATACACAACGAATCATCGACAATTAAATGACCCACAAAAGTGATGATACGTCGTTAGAGTATACGCACAAATCTAAACGTGGAAATTAGGTAGAATTTTATCATTTAAGAGAACGACTCAACAAGAACTTATTTACATTGGACTTCAAAATGACTGTGTTGTAGTCAGCTGAAAAGCAGTCACGATATATAAAGTTCCACAGGTGGGCAGTTTAAAAAAAAAACTTGTTCGTGGAATTTGCGTTTAGATTTAGATTCGGTTAGAGTGTAGGGGAATTGTTGGCAGTGGTTGTAGCTAGACGAGTGCTTGTTGTGAATGTTTTGCATATGGGGATAAATGAAGATAACGATAGAGCAGAGATTAACTTACAACATCTCTTCTGTGGGTAAGAGGTTGCAGGAGGAGAAAAATACACCCCCTACTAAGTTTCGGAATCGGTTCTGAACTCTGTCATGGCAGGAAAGGATGTTTTGAGCATCATCTCCTCAGATGCGGCAATAGTACTCAATATAAGGATGTATTTGGTTTTTATACAGGTATATGATTATGTTGAGAGTGAGATACCTTATAGAGCGGTAGAATGATCCAACCATGTTTCCAGCGACTATGACAACAGATTTGATATAAGTCTTCCACTTCAGATCAGAAGTGAAGATCAGTCCCAGAAGCTTATCGAAGCAATGTTAGAATTTGATTTGGGAGACCATCGATGAAGATTAAGAAAAAAATGGCCGCAGTTTTTAGCCATAAGCACGTCAGCGTTAATACTGTGAGCGTAAAACTTCTGCTTATCGACGATTACTTCTATAAACCTAACAGCGGTAAAGAATTCGAGGGTTAAGGGGACATTTCTAGATATTCCGTAACTGGCAACTTGTAAAGTAGACCTTAATGCCAACCCGTATCAAATATCATTGATATGTTAAGAGTTATTGACCTATAAGGAAGCTCCCGTTGATACATTCACTTATTCTGTGTG
>NW_027633779.1:20000-30000 GCF_053919585.1 Euprymna scolopes | reverse complement strand
TGAATTGAAATATATATTTACTGAATTGAACTATGTAGGATTACTACAGAATTTATTGTTTGTCAAAGTAGTTCAGATACTTTTTTTATAATCTCCTCCTTGATTCGTAGATTTTAAATGAATATGGAAACGTTATTAGCGAAAAGATGTGGGTGATTACACATTTTATTTATAAACACCAAAATTAAAACTGAAATGTACGTGACGGGGTAAAAAAGATACTTCAATATGAACGAATGAGAGTCAGGAGACATTTGTAAAATCTGATATAGATTAGTATATTCCATAAGGAATTGAAAGATTTTAAGACTAGTTTCAGAATATTCCAGAATGTGAGATAAAATCCAAGTCATGCATATGAGTTAATCTATTGTTTCAAATTTGGTAATGCCTCTGTAAATGTCTTTTTAATAACTTGCCGGCAAGGCTGGAAAAATAAGATAAAAGTAGTTTTTATATTTCAATTAAATCATTCTGTCCTTGATCTATATTAAACTGATTTATATTTTTCTGATATCAAATTTTTAAACATTTGTGAATTGATTATCATGTTAATAAACTAAAATAGTGGAATTAAATATGCTCTTTAGGTGCAAATGAAATCTTTTTTTAAACAATATCTATATCATGCACTAACTTTGCGGTATCTGTTCAAAGTAAAGGTTAAAAAAGGAGTAAGAGAGACATTTGGAAAAGAGATGGGGCAGGTAAAACCACTCTGTAAAGGGTAAGAAGTTGGAGAGGGAATTTTATCTTTGACAGCGGGCATTGGGATTTATTGGAATTTGAGTGGCAATAAGCCTTCTCAAGGTCCCAGTCCTCATCACACTTTTACAGTGAAGGTCTGGTCAGTGGCACTCCTCGGCCTTTCCTTTTTTCTTGAATACTTTGCTATCATATTTTTTGGTGGGGGGAAGAAAATGGGCAGGGATCTGGTAATGGGAGATAGGGTGGGGTTAGAGAACATATAGGTATGCAGCTTCAATGATATTGGCATCTTACAACCCTTCATGTTTTGTCTCTGCAGTAGTTTATCTGGTCTGCGCTTGTGGTTCATGTGTGTACGTCTTCACATTCATAGGGTTTCCTTAATATTAAGTTGTTTTCATTATTGTTGTTCGCTTTATTTTTCCAGTCATTCTTTTAAATTCCATTTCCGCGGGTTTTTTTCAAAGGTTTTCGGGATTATTCTTAGTGCTCCTACTATTATATTTATTCTTTTTTTTATTTTCAGCTCTCTGGCTATCTCTGTGTATTTGCTTTGTGCCTCCATTTCTATGGTATTAACCTTGTGGTCGGCTGGAACAGCAAAGTCTACGATTTGACAGAATTTTCATTCATGTTAATTATTACGACATTCAGTCTTTTTGATTGGATTGAATGATTAGTTTGTATATCCATGTCCAATAGGATTTTTGCGATTCTCGTTTTCAAGTACTGTTGCTGCTTTATGTTTGTACCACTTATCTGTGCGTTCGAGATGCAATTATTTGCATAATTCATAGTGTACTGTCCGTCCTATTTGGCTGTGTCTGTTTTTGTATTCCCTTTTGTCCAGTTTGCTACATTCACTTGCTATGTGGTATTTCGTTTCGTCGTTTTGCACACATAGTCCACATTTGCTGTTTTCTTGTGTTTTGTGATCTCTTCTTTGATGTGGTTGGTTTATATCGAGTAATCCTGTGCTGCGGTTTTCAGGGATTTAGTTTCTCGTCTTGTGTGTCATTTTTGCATCCTTGTCAAAGTGTTTCCGTTACATTCATTATTTGTCATCCTAATGAATCTTCCGTGTAGTTTTTTTTTTCTTTTCCAACTTTTCTTTCCTCATCTTATCCTTTATTTCTCCGTTTTCTGTTTTGTCGATTTTTTCAGTATCTTGCTGCCATGATTATCCTTTCCGTGTTTTGCGTTATGGACTTTTCTAATTCTTTTTTTCTGTCATGTACACAGTCTTCTATAAAAAAAACACTGGTCATCTTCCGTCTTCTTTCCTTTTTATGTAGATGCGGTCAACATCACTCCTTGTGCGTAGTGCGTTGTGCTTGGTCATGTTTCCTGGTTTTCTGATTGAGCTGTCTCAGTTCTTCTCTGGTTCTAGGTATCTTACTAGTGACACCGCATATGTGTTTATAGCTTTTGTTACGTTTCTGCTAAACGATTTAGCTTTTAAAAGTATTCTTGTTCTCGTGAGGTATTTCTTTTCGATTCACTCTTAAATTTCTGTGGTTTTGATGATGTCTGCTTCCAATACTCCAAGTAGGGCATTCATGTCTGTTTAGGTGGGTAGTTCTATGCCTTCTCTTGTCTACAGTGTTTCCTTTCGTATAACTAGTAGTGGGCACTTTTCCATGCCAAACCTCATTTGGATAGCCTGTCTGAACGTCGTGCTAGTGTTTATTAGTGTTTCTAGTAAATTCCCGGACTTTGCGAAAAGTTTCAGGTCGTCTATGTTCGCCAGGTTGTTCATTTGTATCCTACGTATTAAAGAACATGTATCCAGCTTGAAACAGTCTCAATGTAGTTCAAATGCACAAGGGCTATGAAGCACAGTAATGGTGATAGTGAATCTCCATGAAAAATGTCTCCCGCTATGTTAATTTCTGTTATGTGTTGCCCAAAAGCCGTCAGTTCCAGTCTACATTTTTCATTGCATTTTCTCTCACCATGATGATCCTGCTTGGTATTTTATGCATTTTTTAGCGTTGTATTTTCCATGTTTGCATTATGCCTTTTTTAGTCGATATGTGCCATGGCAAAATTCTTTCTCCTTCGTTTTATCTCCTTTAGGATCTTGTACCTATCTATAGCAAATCACGTGTTCCTCTTTTTGCTTTCTGGCATCCTTTCTGTTTCTCTAGAAGAAGTCCAAAATTATACAGGGAGTGGCGAATTTGTTCCCTCAGTTTTGCTGTGATTATTATTATTATTATTATTATTATTATTATTATTATTATTATTATTATTATTATTGTCTTTCTTATTACAAGAATACATGTGGTTTGAGATTCTTATTTTGATAAATGTAGCTGTAGCGATAATATAAGTGTAGAAATTGAAATCCGCCTGAACGCTATTGTTTTTGTGGGAAGCTCTACTGAGATTAGGAGCGGGTTTACGATTCATGTTTTATTTATTTTGATTAGTGTTTTCTTAAGTATTATTTTCTGAAGTTACATAAATTACGATCGGTTGGGAATCAGGGAGATCATACCCATTCGAGTAATTGGGGTAATAACACATTTGACATTTCTTGTACTAGAATTGCTTTTAGAGTATCCTATCTTTCCGTAGCATATGAATTTAATACACCATCATTTATTTGAACATTGTGCTTTCATTAACAGTCTGGAATTTTAGCGCATTTCAGTAGTTCGTTTAATTATATATATATATATATATATATATATATATATATATATATATATATATATATATATATATATATATATATATATGGGTGGGTGTGTTTGTGTGTATGCATATGTGTGTTTACATATATGTGTGTGTGAGTTTACATAGAAAGCAACGATAAGAATCAGAGAACAGAAATATCAATAAAATATAAATTTAAAAAATGTTAAAATATTGGGCCAATATGAAATCGAAATTATTTATTTTTACGTGAGAGTACAACAAAGAAACCGCATGTATCTTATTCATGTCATTTATGAGAGACAAGTAACAGTCAATTTAAATGCTCGACATTGCAATTTCCTCTTAAACAAAAGTAATGTTTAAATCACTATAGTACATGGATGTATATAAATCTTAATTGATACATACAGATATTCAATATAACAGACATTATATTAATTAAATTAACAATTTGCTGCAAAATTACTATTAATATGAATAAGAGTAATTTTCATATTCACTTGAATGTTATAAAGACGTAAATATTTGCCGATTATTCAATAAATAAAATAAGGAATTGTGTGTACTTGTCTGCAGAAACAATATATATATATATATATATATATATATATATATATATATATGCGACCAACTAACTTGATGCATTTGTACATATAACAAAAACGATGTCTCAGTTGACGTATAGTTCGGCAGTACCTACATGCGCGCTTACAATGTATAGATGTGTATGCTCACTTGTGATGCTAACTATATCACGTTATAAATTATTCATTGTGCAACGACAGCCAGACCTCAGAATGATAAATGGGAGGTTGATCACCGTAGCGCCGAGCCAATTTGAAACGGCCATTTTTCAAATTAGATATTCCTGATTTTCACTGGTTGAGAGTTTGGCTAAACCGCCAAAAAATGGTGATTATACAGACTTCTACGCAACTAATTTGAAAATATTTCTCTTTCTAAAATATTTAGTGATTTTCGTTCGTTCTGTATGTTCACGAATTTCTTATTTCTTCTTTTCAGTTATGATGTTAATTATGAATACGTAGTGGTATAACAATAAACGTTTCAAAATACAAATCTATCTATCCATGTACCTCTCTCTTTTTTTTCTCTCCTTCTCTCTCTATATATGTATATATATATAAAGAGAGAGCAATATATATATATATATATATATATATATAACGCTTGTGACTGTTAGTACAAACGTTATTAATACTTGTTAGAAAAATACTAATATAATATATATTATATAGATATGTCTATCTATATATATATATATATATATATATATATAGTCTTTTATTATGCAAACATTATTAGTTACGTATGTGCACAGATGTTTCAGTGGATTCCCTATTCAGGGGCACCAGTTTGTAAGACCAAAAAAGAGCATTGATATTGAAACGGGTGTCAAGATTACATAGGTTTGGTGTGTAATCTTCACTCCGGAAATTTATATATTTATATATATATATATATATATATATATATATATATATATATATAGAGAGAGAGAGAGAGAGAGAGAGTGAGAGAGGGAGTAAGAGAGAGTGCCAGACAGACAGAGACAGAGTCAGAGACAGACAGACACAAATAGACAGAGAGATGCAGAGAGAGAGAGAGACAGAGAAACAAAGAAATATCTAATTGATGAACTAAACGTGTTTATACAAATTGAACTAAATCTCAATTGTTTATTGATAGGAGTGTTAAGTATATTTACATATCTACCCATGCATTACATGGCTTATCCTAAAACATAGTATTGCTCTATAGAAGGTGGACTCAACTCAAATCGACTTCGAACACTAAACATCAACTTATATATTGAAAAATAATCAAAATGAAAGTGTAATACACCAATAAAGAAGCCAAGAAAAATGGAAAATATCAAGCGAACTACGTGTGTTTCTTAAAATATTTTAAAGAATTCTCTATTGTCGAGATGGACTTGAACTACACCAAATCAAGAAACGTCCAAGAGGCCGAGAAAAATTGAAGAAAGAAAGCACTAATACTACTTTCCGTGAAATAATGCGATGAAGACTGAGAGTTTGGCATCCAAACTCCAGGGAAGAAAAAATGCCCTGCCAGCGAGAAATGAAAAGTATCCAAGTCAGAATTCAGCAAGACTAACCACCGCAGCAAGTGACAACGACAAGAAAATGTAATAAAGAGAACGACAGAAATCAGAAAGGAAAAAAGACAAATGTCAACAGAAAACACTACATGGTTGATCCATCAGATCAACAAAGAAAGGCAATCATGGAATCACCTAGGTCTGGCAAATAAAGAAACAATATCCCTGATTGCTGCATATAACAAGTATATTAGCACAATTCACGTGAAAGAAAAACAGACAAAAAAGGAAAACAATAAATGGGGCAGTGTGAACATGACACAGAACAATAAACAGCATTGTAAAACGTATTTGTTGAGAAAGTGAGGGCATTTTGTAGAACGTACCGACGGTCAGAGAATACAGATATTGATAGTCTAGTATCATTTGCTTTGATCCACATATTAGCAGAAACAAACAAAAAGTTACAACAAGAAAACAACAACAACAACAATAATAATAATATTAATAATAATAATAATAAATAAAAAATAAATAATAATAATGGAAAAATACATGAAACAATAAGCAGCATGATAAGTAATTGCATGCAACTCGTCAAAAAACAAAAATATGTACAGGCACTTCGAACATGAGAAGAAATGGTTTAAACACAAACCTGCGACAGTACATAAAAAACTGTTCGGACATCGGCATACAGATAAACTCTTCTAAAAATAAGACCCGGCGTCATAATATGGAATATGAAGTAAGAAACTGCTTAGTTGCATATTGAACGGACTTGCACAAAAATCTAACAAATATTTGAGAGTTGTCAAAAAAACTGAAAAGAAAAATGGAATATAAAAAATAGAATACTAATTATTTTGTAAGCATTGAGAGCCGTGCTAATGAATTCAAAGCAGACTAGAGGCAATCAGAATCCAGACAAAAACTGACACTATGCAACAAAAGGTAATGCTGAAAAAACAGTTATAGATTTAAGAACACTGTTGATTGCGGAAACTAATTCACATGAGCTACAAACGCTAACCGAACATATAGAAGCTGAGATAGATGTAAAAGAATATGCAATAGAAAAACAGGAACTGGAAAATTGTAAGTTGATTAGCCTCAACAAAAATCTAGATTGTCATATCAAATAGGCGCAGGGTCTACTATACTTTAATTACCAAACTACACAATTAAACAGACTTCCACTGGATTCGTATGGACAGGACGAGAACCCTTAGAAACTGTATTGTTTCGCAGATAAAAGCGATGACCAGT
This sequence comes from Euprymna scolopes, assembly GCF_053919585.1. Classification (NCBI taxonomy): domain Eukaryota; kingdom Metazoa; phylum Mollusca; class Cephalopoda; order Sepiida; family Sepiolidae; genus Euprymna; species Euprymna scolopes. The sequence goes on along the minus strand of NW_027633779.1, from coordinate 23,270 downwards.
GACGAGTACTAGTGAGTATATAAATGCAATTAATTGTTAGGAAAACACTTATTTGTAAAAGTTATCGAACATTTAGAAAATACTGGATATCTGCTTAGGCTGATTCTTTCCCAAATGACTAAAGATCATCACTGGTTGTTGTCAGTGAGCAATCTGGGATTACCAATGTCAGAACTCCTAGTGAATACAAAATAATAACAAATAAATAAACTTTACTACCGCATAATCAATTACACAAGAATAATCAATTATTAAAACCTAGCAAACAAACATACATAACAGTTTAAAGTGTCAACAACAAGGCTTAAACTGATTCAAGTAATATATTTCACACAGTGGCAATTATTATGGTATTTCCAGATTTATATTCTAAACTATTATTTCTGGGACTGCTATTTTTTATTTTGACTTCTAAATAACTTAATGTACGCGTTCATGGATGTTTTCTGTTAATTATCATTTTTATTTCGCGAGAAATTTTTATCAGTGTCCGCGATAAAGACAATTGTAAAATAATAGTGTCTATTGATTTACATTTTGTTGTAAAATTTCTTAGATATCACCTCATATAATTTACAGCGTTTGTTAAAATTTTTCGCCTTGTTGACGTTTTGCGAAGTACATTCGTTGTGTTTAAAGTTTACGGTCTTCAACTTTCTGGTCAGTCTCTTTTGCACAGTGATATTTGAAAAGCATTAGAAAATGTCCCTCTAGACATTTAGTAGGTGTTTTTTTTAATTAAATATATTAACTAAAACCAGCTATCTAAGTAACATGCAAATTAACTCTACCCTAAAATATTATAAAATAAAAACGTCACCATATATATATATATATATATATATATATATATATATATATATATATATATATGGGGGGGGCGTGTGTGTGCGCGCGTGTGTTTGTGAAATAGCACTCGCGCATGTCTGTTTCCGATGAAAAGCACGAAAACACTGTTTTGTTCGGCAGAGGCGAAGAAGCAGGGGAGATAGGAAATAACTATCGCTAATTATTTTAAAACTGCCAAGGCAACAGTGGTGCATAATTTAAATTCGCTTTTATGTTATCAGTCAGCAAGAGATGTGCAACTGGGAGTGTTTTTCTAATTTAAATTAACGATTATTAAGTAAGCGCCGACTGATTTTATTACATAGTTTAGATTTTAATGAGATTAGCCTCAGACGTAAATGGGATGAACATAAATTCATTAAATTACCAGCTAATGAGAATAAACTTAGCGTGCTAATCACGCATAAAACCGCTATATTAAATATTCAATTTTTTAAAATTTATAAATAACCTCTTATATCATATTGGAATCGATACATGCAACACCATTCAGTATGATCTACGTTGTTAATTTTACATAACTCAGTAAATTACTTCGATATTATATACTGATTTCTTCCTGGAAAGGAGTCTCTATGTATAACAATGGAACATTTACGACATTACAGATGACATGTTTCATTTGATAGGTAATTGTAGATTTTCCAATTTATTGTCTTAATACAGCATAGCCATGTTACTTTATTGCATACTTATTATTTGTTATTATCAACAGTATTGACATTTGAACATTCAATACCAAGCTGAATTTACACTGATAACTATCAATATATTTGTTCTGAGAAACGGGATTGATAACTACGGCTATGCCAACATCATATTGTTTTCTTTGTTTGGATTACCAGGTATATATCAACTGATATCTTATATGTTTTTTTTTTTATTTAGAGTCATGTGATCCTCGGTCGATTAATTGTGGCTGTGTCAGATGTATGCTCGAGAGTAAAAACAATGAAAAGAATACGCTGTGGTCATAGCCGTACTGATAACATAAGCAAATGCCCCTCATCTTTTAGAGCATGTATTTTATCATGTTGTCTAATGGAACAAAATCGTAATTTTACGCAACTATGACGGGGTTATATATAACGAGACCAAAAGCTGATCTACCAAAACGTCGTCTTTTATATCATTTAGATTTTTATCAAATACCACATTGCATCAAGCCGTATTGTTCATATGTTACGGATACCTTGCGATGATCTAACAGCCTACCAATGTTTGTAATATGAATGTACAATATATTATGCTACCAAAGTGAACTTATATAAAACATACGGTAATCTAAATAGTAATGCGAGTAATGCATAGGAAATGTAAGAAGGGCTGGATTTGAACATTATGACTCTCAAATACAGCCTGTTTAAAAGGTTCGTGCGCATACAGACCATGCAAAACGTCGAGTTAAATAGTAAATCTTACATATTCCTGTTTGATTCAACAAAGTTTTTACGTATTATTTACGGTATTTTAATGTTTGTATCTATTTTGAGTGTTATTTTCATATCTCTGCCGCTCTAACATCCATACATGTTCACCTGTATGTGGATGAACACGGCGGTTGTTTTATTTGTTTGGTCGTGTAATCTGCACGGAATGTAAAACATATCCTTTTATTCAACCCATATTGACAATTGAACCTTCAACATTGAGAAAAGTATTATCTACTACAGAATTTCTCCACGTACTCTCTCTGCTACTGATTACTTCTGTGGTATAAATTATATGCAATATACACCGTAAATAAAATTTATAAATGTAAATCGTTCAAAGTTTATTGATATTAATGAGACTATGCAATATTATCACGTTTTGTTTTGGCAGAAATGACATAAAATAAATGTAAAACTCATTAAATCTGTTATATGTAACTTTTATTTTAATGATTTTATATGGTTTTGTTTTCTCTTAAATCATTGAACACCGGACACATAGACAGTTTCAAACAGGTGAGAGAGAAAGAGTGACAGAGAGAGAAAGAGAGAAAGGGAAAGAGAAAGAAATAGAGAATACGTTTTATTTCCTAACTACAATTTATTTTGACAACTAAAACTGTATATTTTGATTTGTCTATATTCGCAATTTTGCATCCAATATCAAATAATGTTGTAATGTATTTTTTACATTTATTTCTTACTATCTATTATGTACAATTCCACACTAGTGTTATGTGTGTGCGTATGTGTGAGCTAACGGCCTTTAAAATGGCAGGAAATAATAATTAACTGATTAATTAATATTTAACGGTAAGTCCTTTTCAAAGCAAATCTTTCGAAAAAATTAAATGTTCCCCCACACACACGTTTTTAAGCGTGTATATACATTATTAAAATGTGTGGAACTTATGACCTAACTCCTATCTTATTTTCCTTTTCTGCCTTCGCCACTAAACTTGAAAAAATTCTAACGATTACATGTCTC
>NW_027633779.1:5000-15000 GCF_053919585.1 Euprymna scolopes | reverse complement strand
TTTGTGTTCTAACTATGAGATGACATAATGAACGAATCTTAGTAAACAAGACGAATTCTTTTTTAATGTTTCAGTTCAGTGTTTCTAATGAACGAATTTTAGTAAGCTAGACGAACCTTCTTTTTCTAATTTCCTTTCAGCATCACACATTATGACATGAGAATCTAAATGAATCTGTTCCTAATCACAGGATAGAGGTATCTATTCCAAAATCGCTCTTTATATAAGGATGGTGCAGGTGACCAAAAGAAGTGGAGGGTCCTTTCCGGAAGCCGTTCTCATTTGAAGAGGTTGGACCTGTCACTTCCTAAAGCCATCCTGACTCTGAGGATCCTGGGGATTGGGTTACAACAGCAGCAGCAACAACAACAACAACAAAAACAACAGCACTTTACTGTGTTTTGAGAGGGGGTGGATGATTATAGAGCATTGGAGGAGATAATTCACCGACACCCTTTCTTTTAAAATGACGACTTATATAGGTGTTCCGCTATGCTGATTAAGAAAAGCAAATGTATATTTGCCGGATACAAGTATGTATAAAGCCTGTATCATTCACTTTATATCACTGGCCGCCAGATTAGTATGCACAGGCGAGGATGAAACTTATTATATCCAACCGACACTGCTACATGTTGGTTCAGTGTATTGCACATGGGGATCTTGACAGCGACTATCAACGTTAAATTTGTGCCAAACATTTTGACAGTAACCCACACTATCAAGATAAGGTGTCTATTCGGAAAGTCGTTCCTAACATGAAGAGGGTGGGGTGTCTATTTCGAAAACCTTTCTTAATATGAGGATGTGTTGGGCAACAACAACAACAACAACAACAACAACAAAAACAGCAACAAAAACCGTACTTTAAATTTATCTACGAAAAAGGATGGGCATGCTTTCATCGGGCGACGCCGGTTAGCGGGTTCTGCTAGTTTATAATAATCCCAATACCAGGTCAATTCCTGTTGGTTAAATGGAGCTGTATTTGACACATGTTTTCTTAGTATTTTTAATGGACTGTCAAACATAACAAAATCCAAATAACGAATTAAATTAACTAGGGTGATAATTTAATTCACTATTGTGATTTTCTACTGCTTGATAGTCCATTTAATATATGTGTCACATATAGTCCCTTTACTTCGAATAAGAATTAAGCTCGTATTTGAATTATTATAAATATCACCGTAATAAATGTGTTTAAATACACTATATCAATCCTTGCTAGAATTTTTTTAAAACGTATTAACTAACAGGATTTCTATTTTATAGTGCAGTTATGTCAAATAAAGAACAGATTCAGTACAAGGATAATAATCGACAGTAAAGGTAATAATGCAAGAAATAAAAGTTGTTTAATAAAATCAAAAAATACGTTAATGTTCGTATTAATTTATAAGAGCAAAATCAGAATCAGCACATGACTAAAAGAATCCGAATAGCGAATGACTCTTTTCTTGTAAAACTTAAAAATAATGAAAAAGAAACAACTAAAGATAATAAAACCCAGGATGAAATATTGACTCGAAGCCGAATGGGGTTACATAAAAATAAATTGAGAGTTAACCGCCATCTCTCCGAAAATGAGACATCAATAAAACTTATTTTAGATCCAACAGCCGCTTACCTTTGATATTTGTCTAAAGTTGTTAAATCAAAGAAAATGAATTATGAATTCTATTTTGTAACTTTAATTTTCCCTTTAGGATTTGTAAAATATTAATACCAAATTTCATTTTCTAATTCTCTCAGTGTTATTGTTTTTATTTGTTATTTTGTTTAAGCTATAATCGAGTTCATAACGAGCATTAATGCTACGAGTTCTAAACAAGCTTCAAAGATATTATTGCATTAATATCAAAATAGAAATAAAGATAGAAAAATATGCACCCGATGTTAATAAGCACAAATTCATATGATTAAAAGTCATACGAATATATAATACAGAACAGAATCGATTTATTTCAATTTTATAACCCCAATCAGAGATTATTGATTCATTGCAAGTTAAATGAATACGAATATGTTAAATTGGCACGTTATTATATCAAAAGTTTGTCATCTAAAAATGAAGTAAGTCTTCAATCTGAAAGTTAAAGAAAAGGTTATGTAAAGCATTCGCTATTTAGTTCATATTGATTTATTAACGTCTTGATTGTAATATGTTATAATCTCATTATTTTTTTTATTAATTGCTGAAGTTTAATAGTAACTGCTCAGTAATGGATAATGGAAACCATATTATTTATATAGCATCTATAACAAATTCCATTGGCCAGTTTTCTATTGCGTTAATAAAGGGAGTTATAACAAAAACAATTAGTCAGTAGGATATAAAATAAAAAATGGGACTTAGTATTACGATGGTCATATCACACCATACTTAACCTTATTTAAAAGACGAAGATGCTTCGAGACGTGTTCGTCAAACAAGAGGGCAGAAAATGACGTGTTCGGAACACGAGACAGCTGGAAAAACGTGTGCGAGATATGCGTGAGAGGAAAAAGACGTGTTCGATTTATGGGAGAACGGAAATGCATGTGTTCTAGACTTAAGAGAGCGGCAAAATACGTTTTCAAGACACGGGAGAGCGGATAAATACGAGTTTGAGAGAGGAATACTCGAAGAAGTAAAATTTGAGAAGTGTTAGAAATACGTGGGTGGTGGCAGAGTCGACGCTATAAGTCACAGGATGCCGGGAAAATGGAAATGGACTGTTGAAAAATTTATGAATAATATGTTTTTGGAAATAGCAGATATAATAATGTTTGTAAGAAAATTGAGTCGAGTTTTTTTCTTTCTTACTTTCCATGCAATGGATTATACAAGAGATTGGCGCCGATAAAATTCAACAGCAACGTAAAAACAATAACAGGTAACATATAATATGATTGCACAGTAGAAGTAGTAAATTAAATTTCGGCAATGCCACCTCAGTTTACAGGTATTAAACACCCACCTCTCTCGAAAGTAGAAATAAAGTTTTTTCAGAATGCATTTCAAATGTTAATTTGATTATAATTTCTTAAGGTAGAAATGAATTTTTGTAATAAAAATATAGTCATCTAGATTCCATTTATTTAACCGACTGACATAAAAATTACTGTTTTAGAGACTGATATAAAAGTTAAACAATAGAAAAAAATAAAACGAATTAAGGTTACTATATTTCCATATGTTCTTTATTTATCTCACTATTTTCTATAACATTCGATAGGTTATTATAAAAAATTACATGTGTTTGCCTATTGTTTTAATTAACTATTAAATCCAATGCTTTATGTATTGTTAGTTTTATTCATCATGCGTTGGTGCGAATTGAGAATGCACGTCACTTGGTTTTCGCCATTTAAGTGTTATGTGTTGTCAGTTTTATTACATTATCTTTAAATAAAAAGTAAGATAATTTTGATGACGAGACTGATAGAAACAATATAAAATAATAAACGGTCAACACACAACAACAATTCAGTAAATATAGGTTAAGTTACGAATTAATTCTCTCATTATATTTTTATATGAAAGAAATTAAAACATACTAAAGGAACACGCTTTAGCTTATATATTAAGAAACCGAGTATATTGCATTTTATTTACCATTATAAGCTTCGATCCAAATCCTTTATACTTTACTATGTTCCGTCCATCACTGAGTCAATTCCTGATGTGTATTTCCACTTAGGCATCTCAGCACACTTCTATTTACTAATTTATTTCATTTCTTTTGACTCCTAACCTTTACCTTACGAGATCTGATACAAACGAGATCTTAAGTATTTACAGTATCACATTAACATCTGCTTGTATGTATATATGCATTGAACTGATACTGTTTTAATAATTTTGGTTTAGTTTGGAGTATGTTACATTTTCCTACCTAACGCACACAGTAGAAGTTTTAATAGACGCATTGTCTATAAATTTTATTTGTCCTATCCGAGCGAATTTAAAATAAATGGATATTGGTTTGTATAAAACACAGTAAGTTACTAAAGTTATTAAATTTCTTTTAACTTGTATGTTCTCATTTTTTTTTATTTCTCTTTTCTTATATATAATACTGTCTGTACCCTGGCACGCGCTCCTGTGGTTCGAGTTGGTGTAGAGGAAGAATCCCGATCCCCTCTGTTTTAGCACCCTGAAATCTACCCAGCAAATATGTTGTTATATACGAATGTGAGGCGGACGTTCCAAACTCAAAAAAGGAAGACGAATGAAAAAATGGGTTCCTAGTGCCGCCTCTAAGGCAAACCTTAAAAAAAAAAGAAATAAAGAATTAAAAAAAGAAATGAACGATGAAAATGGGGTGAAAGACATCGAGCAAATCGAAATGTAACGGAAATGATGTATGATATGTTTTTATAAAAAAGTAAGAGAAAAAAATAAAAGAGATTGGAAAGACAAAGTGCAAATAAACGGAAGAAGAAGGAATGCCTCCAGGTAATTTATTTTTGCTTTTTTTTTAGTGTTAAAAAATCCGGCTGTATTACAAAGAAAGAAACGATGTTAAACCTGTCGAAGAAGGAGAGAAAACAGAAAGAGAGAAAATATAAATAACAAAATGAAAAGTTCGTAGAAACAGAAACAGAGCGATGTTTATAAAAATAATAATAAATAAATAAAAATGAAAAGAAAGACTGGGAACTTGTCGAAAAAAGAGGAAACACGGAAAGAGAGAAGAAATAAATTTGAGAAAGGGAAAGATCTGGAAAACGAAAAACAGAGGGAAGCTACATTGAATCCTACCCCCCCGCAAAAAAAGCAAAGAAAACGATATTGTGATTGCCGAAAAAGCGAAATAAAACGGAATTGAAGTAAGTTTTAAGCCACTGTAAGAAAAAAAAACTCGGACATAACACATAATTGTATGGTTCACCATATAAGCTCCCGATTTCCTGAGTGACGCAATCTTCTGAAAGAACGATGGCACACAGTCAAGTTGTTAAATAATTATCAACAGATAATACTATATTAAAAAAACCTAAATATGTTTATTCATGCCAGGACAATACTCATAATACCGTCAATACCGTGCCCCCCCCAAAAAAAAAACTGCAATAAACAGAAACTATATGTGCGCCCATTCCTATATAATAAAAACGATCCTATCTATCACACATAAGGTTTTAACTGATTTGGAATTATATCGTATTAACATGTAACAAGTTTAATGCAACCTGTTTGTAAGAAGTCCACAGATTATTAATAGAAGCCCTCTTTATTCGATAGACGATTGGCAAATCGTGTAATGGACTTTTTACGAAGACTATATCCCGTACAAATAAACGCACAAATTTTGACCATATCATTCTGCAAGCAGAATATGATATATTTACTTAAAGTTTGAGGAAAAGAGGAGAAGAAACTGTGAAAAAAGACGAGTCAATGATGTTATTATCTTGGGATTTATCTTTTCTTTAAATCATTGGACAAATATTTATCGGGACATAGATAACGTTCGTATTCATCTTCGTGTTAGAATCTCGCATTTACTTATACCGTCACCAGCTGACTTTCGGACCCCCCTCCGCTTTTCTTTTATATCGCAAGTTTCTAAAAACGTAACTAGCTAAAGTCCAGCTAAAGTCCAGAATGAGATCACGCTTTTCTTTTAACGGTTAATTAATAAAAAAGTTTTTTGAACGTTGATGTTGAACGTTTTTGACTAAATTTTTTTCTGCAGTTTGCATTTTGGATACGGAAGTGTTTTTTTTATTTAAGATGAGTGACTTCTATATTAATCCTACTTTTTACCTTTAGATTCAAATATTAATAACTACATTTTATTTCAGTATTTAATTTATGTATTTCTGTTTTATTAAATGCTAGCGTTTTTCTCGTCCATAACTTTTTCTCACCCCTCAATCCTGCTTTCATTTTATCTCGCAATTAATTATAACGTCACCAGCTGGCTTTCGGACACCCCTCCGATTTTCTTTTATATCGCAAGTTTCTTAAGACGTGACTAGCTAAAGTCCAGAATAAGATCACGATTTTCTTTTAACGGTCAATTTAAAAAAAAAAGGTAATTTGTACGCTGATGTTATTAAAACAATTTTTTTTTCTACAGTTTGCATTTTGGAGACGGAACTGTTTTTTTCGAGATAAGTTACTTCTATATCAATCCTACTTTTTTATCTTTAGATTCAAATATTAATAACTACATTTTATTTCAGTATTTAATTCATGTATTTCTGTTTTATTAAATGCTAACGTTTTTCTCGTCCATAAATGTTTATATATCTACCAAGTTGATTGCAAAAATAGATTAGGTAATGGTAGTCATTTTTAGTTCGTAAGAGGGGAATCTATCACCATACTTTCCCTTAAAGATGTCCGTTGGATTTTATTAAGTATAATACTTAATATTTATTTTTTTTTAATGGAGAGTAGACAACGCATTGTGGATACGTTATCGGCAGCTCTCGTTACTCTCGCTTAACCTTAGTTCTCCCTCATTTTTCATGAGTGATTTTTCTGACAAAGGGAGAAGAAAAATATGTATTTTGCGCGAACAGTTGGCAGATATGGTGGAAATTTTCTGTTTCTATGTCTATCCTTGTAGCCATGTCACTAGTAAGGGTGCTGGGGGTAAACGTTTTATCTGGGCTGGCGTTATCCACCAGATAGTCAGGGACCCGAACCTTGGATTAACCACTAAGGATGCTGTCCTATCAGCAGGTGCAAGGTACTGGGGCTGATGTATTGTCATTTGGTTAATGGATTGTGGACCATGCAGTAGCTTCCGGTGGGGCCTCTCGATGCCATATTATTGGGTAATTGTTACGGCTTTACCTTATCATTAGCTACAAAAAATATCTTCGTTTCTTTTTCTCTCTTAGTTTCCCCTCTCTGTTCTGCTCTAAGCAAATCTGACAACCTAGTCCACACATTCCAAAATTCAGATCATTAAAAGTTTCAAGAAAAATACACGATTAAACCCGGTTCTCCAATTCCAACGTAGACCCCCACTACCATATCTCCTTCTCTAATATCAGGGGTCTAAGTTCTAACCTTCTGGAGGTTGAAACCCAATTACAGGAGACTAAACCAGTCCTTTTATTTTTAGTGAAACTGGCATTGGACAAGCTATTTGCCTAGAGGAGTTCACAATTAAAGGATACTCTAACTTAACTTTTAAATCTGACCCCGAAGATCGCCATGGGCATGGAATAGGTGGCCATATTAAAGATGGCTTTCCATGTGGTAAGGATATCTCCAGAGAAGATCCTAACTTACCCTATATGTGCTTCCAGGTTGCATTCTCTCACACTACTGCATTTATATTTACTCTCTATCGCCCCGAAAACAGCGGAGTTAATATCTTTAAAAGCATATGTGAGAAAATTTACCTAGTCCTATCTTCTTATCCTTCAGCTAACATTCAGGATTGTGGAGACTGCAATGTTCACAGCCTCGAATGGTTGACCCACTCAAAGAAGACCGATGGTCAGGGAAGGTTCTGTTATGATTTCACCATTGCTTATGCCCTCACTCAGATTGTTCAGGAGCCCACCCGTGTGCCCGACAATGACCGCCAGTATGCGAGTCTACCAGACTTTTTTCTCATAACTTGCCTGAACTAGGTTCAGTTTCTGTTCTTTCTCCTCTTGGACCTTCCGACCACTCTGTTGTATCAATTATAACTTTTCTGTATAAGTGGGAGTGGATACCCTCTTTTCCACAGTGTTATTTGTAGTTCATTCAGTCTAGTCGAACGGAGGTGTCTGTCTGTTACTATGGTGCAGTCTCTACTTGCTAGGGAGTAGGTTAATGATTTTAGACACTTTTTAGGATTGTGGCTTTTGAAGTAGAGGCATTGTTGAGTGTCTCTGGGTTGGTGGCAGATGTCTGTGATTATGTTGTTGTTTTTGATTGTTACTAGAATGTCTAGGAAAGGTACTTCTCTGGGTCTTTGTTCTAGTGTGAAGTTTTAGGTTTTGTAGCAAAGTGTGGAGTTCTCTGATATCCCGCATGTGGTTCTCCAGAGGATAAAGCAGTCGTCTAGGTATCTTTTCCAAGATTTTATAGAGTGTTTTTATATTGTGCCCGTACTTTTGCTCTATCCTTTCTTAAAGGGTCTCTTCTTGGAAGGCGAGTGTTAGGGTGTCATATGTCGGTGCCATTTTAGTACCCATTGATGTGCCTAGTTGTTGGATGTAGTTGTCATTATTGAATTGGAAGGAGTTGTTATTGAGGATTATGTAAATGCTATCAATCAGGAATTGTTTATTGAATCTGGGGTGTAAAGTCTATGTATGTTTGTCAATCCAATATGAGATAGATTCTTTTCCAAAGTTGTGTGGGGTATTGCTATATAGGCTGCTTACATTGAATGTGGCTAGTATTGCCCCATCATCTACTGTTTGTGGTAGGGAGCTAAGGAAGTGTTTGTTATCTCTTACAAAACTTCTGACTAAATTGGTGAAGGATTGTAATAGTATATACATCACAAAGAAATGAAAATTGTATCATATAATAACTGTTTCAAAATTAGTTATTTCCCAACATTATATTAAACCCATGCGTTATTCACGAAGTTGTTACATGATACTGTCGATGGCTTAATTGTAGGTCTTTTTAAAATGCCAAAAAATGGGGTGATTAACGGTTATCGAACATGAAAAGACGGTTGCCCTACTCACAGATCGATTGTTCATCAAATATCTTACTATGAAGCTGGAACGGGGTATAAGAACTTTAGATTCATTCGTAAACAAACCAAAGGCAAACTCCAGAAAGGATAACGGCACCAGGAGAGACCTTTTACATGGTGATATTCGGAAAATCTGTAGGGAAGTCAATCGAAACCCAAACGGCACCAGTGCTTCCATTTGTGCAAGAGCTGGAATCGCTTCAAGATCTAGGCAGGCTTGGTGTAATATGCTGAATGAGATGGCAATGAACATAAAATCCATTCCAAGGCCTCCATTGAGCGAGCAAACAACAAAAAGAAAAACAGTATGGTTTGGCACAGAATTACATGAAAATGGATTTCCAGCGTGTCCTATTTACAGATGGGGATCGTAGTACTCTTGAAGGTCCCGATAGATCTTCCAAAGTTTGAAACTCGCACGGAACTCCAACTCATTACAGAGTTCATCCCCAACAAGAAGGTGGAGACATAATGGTTTGAGCGGGAGTCATTGGGGATAAGTTGGGTGGACCATTCCTAGTTGTTACCAGAAATGCGTGCACGCCTGTTGGATAAACATTTACATACCATTCTCACGTCGTTTCAGATGAGTTTATGCATGGCAATGCACCATTCCGCTTGGGCGACTGCAGACTTCCTTAAATCTTCAGGTTTATTTGGAGAAACCCTCATGTGCTGGCCATCTGGTTCTCCGAATTGTACACCATTATCAATCTCTGGTCAATATTGAAAAGAGGTATTTATGAGGGAGGAGAACAATCTAATTAAAATGGATGCCCTGTTGAGGATGTGACCAGAACAATAACGCCTTTCCAGAGCCAACTAATTACTTCGTCAGTGGAAAAAAGATTGTTTAACATTATTTAAAAAAATAGTAGATATAACGATAACTAAGTCCGTTATTTAACGTTTAGCACGTAGGATGTGCTTTTGTTTATTATTTTTTGCACCGAAAATATAATAAAGAGTAAAATGTTCATAATTAGATACTGTATGTTTGCCTTAATAAAACATTTACGATACTTACAATAAAGTGATGAACAGTGAACATTCCTTGCTAAAGGATAAAATGTCATAACTTTGTGAATATCGCATGAATTGGAATACAATTTGGGGGAATAACTAACCTAAAAGCAATCATTTGATTATACAATTTTTTTTTGTCATATATTTCGTGAAATATTGATATTTTACTAATCTGCAATGATGCGATTGACTCACTTATATATATATATATATATATATATATATATATTATTGGGAACGCTGATCATGCGGTGATAATGGTTGAAATCGCCCTAAACTCTAGACACAAAACTGAAGAGCCAGTGCTCAAAACA
>NW_027633778.1:0-31453 GCF_053919585.1 Euprymna scolopes | reverse complement strand
ACAGGACCATTGCCAGCACCCTCAAAATGCAAATATGCTCGGTTCAACGCTTGAGGTGATGAAAACAGTTTCCAGCCACAGTTATGGTTTTTTGTGTGGTTTCAAGTGCCACATCATGCCACCTCACATCTTCGAAATCTGCTTGAAAGTCAACACCAAAGTGTAGCTGAATGTGATCCTCTGGTGCAATCAGGTGGCCGTTGACAAATCCTGGGTGTGGCAGCATGACTCGACGTCAGCCCATCTGGAGGCTAACACTTGATCCCTGTATGAGATATGTAAATATTCGAGCGTTCCGTTAAATTCTGTCTTACCCCTCAAATATTGAGTTTGTTATTTTTATACAATTCTCCGCATATATTTATTATTCTTATACCGATGAAGCATTGGTGTCTGTTCCTAGTGGAGCGGTATATAATATAAAAGTATTTATAGCTCTACTATTGCACTATCGAGCTATCTAAATGATGTCATACATAGATTGAAATACTGAAATGCTATGACATGCGTCTGCAAAAACGTTAAATAAAATAAAAGAACGAAAAACAATGAGTTAATTCTCAAAATAAAGAAAAGAAAGAACAAAAGCGGAAACGAATGAGTTAAAAAAAAGACTATGGAAAAAAATTGGGGAGACAAAAAAAATTGGGGAGACAAAAAAATTGGGAGACAAAAAAAATGGGAGACAAAATAATTGGGACACAAAAAGAAATTGGGAGACAAAAAAAATTGGGAGAGAAAAAAAAATGGGAGACAAAAAAAATTGAGAGACAAAAAAATATGGGAGACACGGAAAAATATGCAATTTTCACTTCCGGTTTAGTATTATTAGAGTGGGCTAGTGTTCAGGAGAGCTGGAATACAAGATGATAGGTTGACAATATTCATGTGACCCCCTTGTAATTATGCAGTGCCTTCCTAGAAATAATTTTAACCAGATCAATATCGGGGAAACCTATGCCAATAACACTATCACCTAATTCATAGGAAATTAATTGTTTTCTTTAAATAAACAAAATCTAATTTCCATAAATAAATGATTGGAAAGTTATGGCATTATGAATAAATTTCTATACTTTTAAAGCAACCATACAAAGAATTATTAATTGTTTTTCAGCCAATACAAAAAGCTAAACACGTTTTAAAGAAATCTCCTTTGTGCTGATTTTGTCAAAAGAAATATTCCTAAAACAAAATCTAAAACAGAAATAAGTTTTGCTTTTTAACAGAATAATATTTTTAAAAAATTAATTGGAATTAATTCAGAAATAATGTTAAAAGAATACATTAAAAAACGCGCTATCTAATGAGGTTAAGAGAATTTAAGCTGTATTATATATTGTGCGAGACTGGATATTATATATATATATATATATATATATATATATATATATATATATATATATATATATATATATATATATATATATAGTAATGAAATCAAAAGGATGTAGTGTTTACCTGATATACGCAATGGTAAACTTCAAACTAATATAAATATTTTTTTTGCCGGCGATGAAGGTTTTCATACTGCTTTTCTCTTTTTTTTTAATTGCTCGATCCCATTTGACTGGAGATCGACTTCTGTTTGGGTTACTGCACTGTCCGAAAAAAAGCAATTTTCATTATTTCAGCTGTTTTGAACGCTTTCCAATCGGATTATATGCATCGTAACGCTGGACTTAATTTAAGACTCTATTCTCTCCACAGAAATATTTTCGCATTTCAGATCAACTTGAGAGAATTTTCATGCAAGCTGAAATATTATGCGCGGTTTCTTTATATATATTTTTACGTATCCAACATTTTTTCACTTCTTTTCTTGGCAATTCCTAACTACAAAAAAAATGCGGTTTCACTTAATACCATAACTAAAAATTCTTGCATTGCTACAAATATAATTTGCTGATTTCTATCTGTCCTCTGATGAGAAGAATAGCAAGAATAGCATTCTTTGAAACTCCGTAGAATAAGGACTTTGTTAATTACTTTTTGGAGTATTCAGCCGAACAATAAATTTTGATTGCAATGTTCAACTTAGAGTTTTAATTTTCTTTTCTTATATATATATATATATATATATATATATATATATATATATATATATATATATATATATATTCTACCAAGTATTCTCCGAATTTGAACTCCCCAGTGCCAAGCAGAGATACTTTCACCAGTCTCTGAAATTAAAGCAAGATCAAATGATCTTGCCCCAGCTATGCACGCACACTAATATCCCATTTTCTTTCTCATATATATATATATATATATATATATATATATATATATATATATATATATATATATATATATATATGTATTTAAATTAGATTTATAACTAAAAGGGCATAAATAATTAAATAAAAATATTTTTTAATTTATGCACACGCATGCATATTTTTTAAATTCAAAATTTAAATAATTCGAAACGTAAACAAATGGATAATGACATATCACCAACATTTTTAACAAACATGAAATAAAATTTCAAAAACAACATAAAAATATTTATAAATTTATGATTTCTTTACAATTTAAAATTATGTAAAATTAAGTATTATGGTCAAATATACTTATTTAATTTTAATATATTTACAAGTAAAGGATATTTGATTAAACGTTGAGCCTGGAATTTGAAAATGTATATAGATTTCTAATTGTAATGAATAGCGCTGCAGAGAATGGATGGAAATAATTATGACTTCTTTATTCCGAGTTAAAATAGTAGACATCTGCGAATCATCAGTGCAAGCTGACACGACTACTGCCGGTCAGGAGATTCGAACCCGGCAATGATTTCATGTCTGACTCCAACAGTAAAGGAACAAATCGTCACTACCAATCCTAACCGCGATAAATGACGTTTAATGATTTTTGTTTAAATGTCTTAACGTATGTCAGAGTGATCAAATGATTATCGTCGCATGCGAGCTAAAGTCACCGACTTTATTTCAACTGAGTTCTAAAAGGGGCTGGCATAATTATTTACTATATATATATATATATATATATATATATATATATATATATATATGCATAAAATTAAATAAAAAATACCAGCAATGGTTGACGTTATGTTTTTTTGAAAAAAGAAAAACCTAATGAATTTATGAAATAATCAACGTTTCGTCCCTATTGTAGAGGATAGCTTCAGGATAGTAAAAGGAAAAATGCAAAAAAAAAAAAAAAAAAAAAAGAAAACGATCATAGACCAGACGAAAATGAAAAGGAAACAGTGTTAGAATCCTACCCATATCGGGAAGGAAACTATACACACACATAGTTTCGTTTTCTTTTTTTGCATTTTTCTTTTTAATATCCTGAGGAGTTCCTCTGCAATTGGGACGAAACGTTGATCATTTCATAAATTCATTCGGTTTTTCGTTTTTAAAAACAACATATATATATATATATATATATATATATATATATATATATATATATATATATATATATATATATATAAAAGCCCCCCACTTATCTTGTGCTTCCTTTTTTAAAATAAACGTTTTTAACTTTTTTTCAAGATGTCTTTTAACATGTTTTATTAATCATTTGTTCATATATATATATATATGTGTGTGTGTGTGTGTGTGTGTGTGTGTGTGCGCGTACGAGCGTGTGTGTTTGTACTAGCGAGGGGCGTTCCGAAAGTAATGCCTCCTATTTTTATTCCGCCTGAATGGATCAGAGATTCTTGCAAGTTGCATTGTTATGATGATTGAACTTATGCATTATGTGATAATGTAGACAAGTCAATTATTCAAATCAAAAGGTTTCTTGTAATAATAATACAACTTCCATCTCTGTAGCCCTTACACTTTTTGAGTTGAAAAATATGAGGCTTTACGTTTGGAACGTATATCTCGACTTATATATAAAAGGCCCTTTGTCTGTCTGTGTGTATATTTGTGAGTTTGTCCCCTATGTATTTAGAAACGGCTTGTTCTAAATTTTTTTGTTTTTTTTTAAATTCACACAAATGAATCTTAGGCGTTTGGCAGTGTTTTGGGATAGATTTTGTATCAGAATATCCGACAAATATCAAAAATCGATAATCGAAAAAATCCGATCAAAGAAAAACAGTTCGATTTTGACTAAAGTTAACACTCTTATATAGGACAAACATATGTGTGTGTATGGCCATGATATGGGTAGGATTCAAACACTCGCATAGTTTCCTTTTAATATCCTGAAGATGTCCTCTGAAATAGGGACGAAACGTTGATTATTTCATAATTTCATTCGGTTTTTCTTTTTTCAAAACAACATATATATATATTGTGTACAGAAAGTTGTTAGTTGAGACAGATCATTGGTACCGTCGGTTTCAAGCCCGATAATAAGGCCCGTTTAAGGTATCCTTATCAAGCTCTCTTCAGCCAATATTAGTCTCGAATATTGGCTGAAGAGAGCTTGATAAGGATACCTTAAACGGGCCTTATCGGGCTTGAAACCGACGGTACCAATGATCTGTCTCAACTAACAACTTTCTGTACACAATATATATATAAATACGCTCTTACATTTTGGATTTTCATTTTAATTGAGCACTCTGCTGGAATTCTTGCCCCCCCCCAAAAAAAACGATTATAGTAAAAAAAAAAAATAATAATTATAAAATATATATATATATATATATATATATATATATATAGATATAAAATACGCTATTATATATATACATATCTAAAACAAGCTATTATACATATATATATATATATATATATATATATATGTATATATAATACGCTATTATGTATATATACATATATATGCATACTCCATGAGGAATCTGTTATTTGGATTTAATTTCTATTATAACCTGAAAAGTCTCAACCTACAAGCCCTTATATCTGCCTGACGGAAATACTCCCGACAGACCTGACAAGCAGCAAAATCCCACCCCTACCAAGTAGAGATCTCTAGATGCCAGAAAGCTTTTTACTATAATAATCTTTTCCCTAAGACTGCGAGACTTTGGAATTCCCTTCCGGCAACCCAATCCTATGCACTACAAAATGCTCCTTGCATAATTGTTTATTAAAAAAAAAATCAATTTTGGTGAAAAATATTGAAAATATTCAATTATGGTATGATTCAACACTAATACTGTACCGAGGCAGCATTAACTTTAGGCGAGTTGAACTAGCTATCTCGAAAGGAGAAAGCTTCACAAGAGTATGAAATTACAAGCGGTCGCGAGTCGCATGTATATATGCGTTAAGAGAGATAACAACGTACGGTTTTTGCAGTTTATGCGCCTTTTATTTCCAAATGGTCACCCATATGGTATTGACCAGGCTAAGCGTTGCTTAACTTCGGTGATCTAACGATAACAGATGAGTCAACGTGATTGTGTCGCATGTTCAACAGACGATAACAAACACACCAAGAAATCAAAGAAACTGGAAGAAATTTTTCTGAAATTAAATTTCAGTTTTTAGTTAAAATTTTCACGAATAACGAATATTGGAACGCAATTTAATAAAAATTATTTTCTTTTGTTTCGGAATTTTTCAGATGAAAATTGATTTTTTGTTGTTTTATTTGGATTGCAATTCTTATCTTCCATCCATTCTTCATAATGTTTTGCCATCATCTGTGGCGCAACGGATAAATGTGTCAAATGATCATCAGTTCTATATGACAGTCTTCAGGGGATTGAAAGTTCAATCTTTGATATGGGCGAGACTAAGAATACAATTACAAATTGCTGGAGATTTGTACCCGATCATGGCTGACACAACGAGAACGTTACCTCGTCCTGTTGGAAATTCGGTGCAGATTCACAAATTTGATAGAGACGAATCTGAAGAAAATCGGATGTTACATCGGTTGAAACGTTGTGAGAATAAAACTCAGGAATAGAATACACGGCTGAATCAATAAAAAAAAAAATGCAAAGTACATTTTCTGAATTTCACGATTAAAATCAATTTAGGTAATTGCATTCTGTCTTGAACAAATACGAAATATGACCAGAGGGAAACAATGAAACTTTGATGTTTGAACTTTAAGAAGAATTTCCATTTTTTCTAATCTGAAATAAAGCGAATTGAAAATATTTTGCAAAGTTTTAATTAAATTAAACTAACAAATTAAATTAACCTAATTAATTATATTTACCTAACAAATTATATAAACCAAACTAGTTAAATTAACCTAATTTTATTAACCTAACTAAATTAACCTACCTTATCAATTTAACTTGACTAATTAAATTCACCTAATTAAATTAACCTAACTAATTAAATTAATGCAACTAATTATATTAACCTAACTAGTTTTATTAACCTAACTAATTATATTAACCTAACTAATTAAATTAACCTATTTTGTTAACCTAAGTAATTGAATTAACCTAATTATATTAACCTAACTAATAATATTAACCTAACTAATTAAATTAACCATAATGATATTAACCTAACTAATTATATTAACCTTACTAATTAAGTATCCTTACTAATTAAATAACCTAACTAATTATATTAACCTAACTAATTAAACTAACCTAATTAAATTAACCTTACTGATTCAATTAACCTAATTAAATTAACCTAAATATATTAACCTAATTGAAATGCATTTTGCTTCATTTTAGCGATGGAAGAAGTTATTACGCTTTGTTTCAGTGATTTCTTTTTTTTTTTTTAATTGGTTCTCATTTAGAACTTATCTTTGTTAAAAACTCAAACTATAGGAAAATGTTTATGATGTACGCACCGCCACGGAACGGAAAATATCATATTCGAAACATCACGTAAATATATACATTTATATCGTTGGCGTTGACAGAAATCGATACGAGTACACATCTTGCTCATTAGGATTGAGCCAATCTCAGCTACGAAGTGTTTTAGGTAATCCACGAGGCGCAACATTGTGTAGCGCACATTTCAGGTGTCATCATCCGCTGCCACAAACATGTGATTGATATGCAGGTTCAAGAAGGTATGGTGCAACAGATTGTAGGTACACAATCACGTAGAGTACTGCCTTGTAGTACATACACGCACACACACACACACACACACACACACACACACACATATATATATACATATATATAATTAAAAGAGACTGATCTTAACATTTTATTCTTGGTTTGGCAGAATATATTTCTATCCTAAAGATTTGTATTTGAATACGAGCTTCATCTATTTAGAATCGATTTTTAACATTCATTTTCAAACGTATGCGTTATGACTTTAGATCATATGATTATTTATTTTTGCGTTATTAATGGCGCAAGAATAATTTAATTGAAGCGTTACATCGATAGATATTGTCTTTCATCACATCTGTTCCAAATCTGAAAAGTTGAATATTATATATATATATATATATATATATATATATATATATATATATATATATATATATATATATATATGTATATATAAAGATTCGCACGCCACCACTGAGAATCGAAATCAAAGCGTTTTACGTACGACTTATTTTTTCCTCTGCCGTTAATGCCTGAGCTATGAAGACATGTTTGCTGCAAGGCTAAAATTAAAACATGAACCAATAGCTATTACGTTACGCATGCATATTCGTAAAGCACGCGTTCGACCTTCATCTGGCAAATTCCATTTTTTAAAATGTATACATTTTTGTACTAATTTTCCCTGGCGAAAACACAAATATAAAGTTTCGCATGGATTTGAATACCCTACATATTGTTTTATATCTGTAAACCAAAAACTGTAGGAGGAGTTTGGTAGACAAATTTTTTAAACAAAAATATATACGTATACATAAATATATATGGAAACAATTTTGTGTTTACTATAACGCTTTTACGCAAATATTACGCAAGTATAAATCATGTAGAATATCTGCATGAATAAAGTTACACGGAATAGTTAACTAAAGATGATTATTCCATAAGAAAACCGAAAAAAAAACCCGAAATTAATTAAAATAATGTTTAAAAGAATATGAAAATTTGCTAGATATTTTGCTAGTGAATGCAATTCCACAACCCATATAAAACAAAGTTGGTTTTTTTAATAAATAGAAAAATGGTTTTTAATATGAATATCAATACACAAATAACCAAATTTATAGGCGTAAAGATAAAATAGGATATATTATATATATATATATATATATATATATATATATATATATATATATATATATATATATATATATATAAGTCGTTCCAAAAGTAATGTCTTCTATGTTATTAATTCAAAAACTAAGGTTGAAGAACTACAAAGACGAAAGTGATACCATTAAAACGAGCAACTGTTTGTGCTTTAGGGTTTGTTTTTCTATTTTTATGGTCCTTGTAAAAAAATCTGAAAATCGACAATATGATGACATCAACTGTGTCGTGTTTTTAAATAAATAATAATTATTTTTAAAACTAGACTCATGCGCTTCGAACTTACGTTCTCGTCAGTGTAGGATATAATAATTACTGCTAGTTCAGGGATTCGAACCAAATTACAAAATTATACTTGGTTTCGTAGGCCAATATTCAGCCCCTAAGCTACCAGGAATTAGTACGAGAAGTTCTATTACACCGATTAAGCGGATATATATATATATATGTATATATATATATATATGTGTGTGTGTGTGTGTGTGTGTGTGTGTGTGTGTGTATTTGTGTGTGTGTGTGTATTAACACCGATTAGGCATATATTATATATATATATATGTATATATATTTATATATATATACATACATATATATCATACACACACATACACACACACACATATATATATATATATAAAAGTTCTATTAACACCGTATATATATATATATATATATATATATATATATATATATATATATATATATCAAGACAGAGGAGCATCACTTGGACTAAAAAATGTTTTGGCAATCTACTAACATATTCATAACAATCACTTCAAATGACATCAACCACAAAACCACACGGTAATTAATCATGACTAGCAATGTCTTTTTTTTTTTTTATACGAGAACATCAAATGTCTAAAAAAATCGTTTTGGATACAAATTAGGAAAGTGAAGGAAAAGAAGTAAGAAGAAAAGAAGTTGTTTTGTTAATTGATCTCAAATTTAATCATATTTAATGGTTATTGCAGTAATTTTATCATTCAATTAATTTCATTGCATTTGATCTCAAATTTAATCATGTTTAATAGTTATTTCATTAATTTCATCATTCAATTAATTTCATTGCAATTGATCTCAAATTTAATCATATTTAATAGTTATTTCATTAATTTTATCATTCAATTAATTTCATTGCAATAAAATGAATAGTTCCAAACTCGTATCGAGGCGGTGATTGAGGCGGAAGGCGGCTACATTGGATAGACGTCATCTCTGCTGCGTAATCAAGTTACCTTAATTGATTTTTTCAATAAAAGTTTTAAAATAAAATGTAGTGTTCTTTTCTTTAGGGCAAAAACAAATATCGTTTTACGCGGTAAATATTTGATATAACGACTTGGTTCCAATTTCAGCCTGAAACACTTGCATATCTAATCACACTGAAGATCTGTGAAACAACGAAACAGTCTCTTCGTGGATCACACACACACAATATATATATATATATATATATATATATATATATATATAATATTTCAAGTTTTACTTATACCAGTCCTTTAATTTATGAAGCTCGATGTAACTACAGAGCATAAACAAATAATTGACACAATTCTTGATTCCAAATTTCAAGATGTTGACCATCTTACCGTTTATTTCTTTAAGTACGTTGGTATGCACAATTTTTGACAGCACTTGTTTCTACGCTACGAAACAGGTGCTTTCAATGTACTTAAAGAAATAAACATTAAGATGGTCAACACCTTGAAATTTGGAATATAAAATTTTGGCAATTATTTGTATATATATATATATATATATATATATATATATATATATATATATGCATGTTTCTCTCCTTCGTGTGTTTAGCATTGCGTGAAGTGAAATCGCTAGTTATCAATAACGATGCTGCAGTGCTCTTCACACACACGAATCGAGCACTCTTTGGCTGTTGTTTATATAAACAAAGAATTTCTTTTCTCCTTTATAGCGAAGGTGCTGTTGATGATAGCTCTGATAATTGAAAAGGGTCTGAAAGTTTAACCACAGTAAAAATAACTGTGAAACAAGAAAACAGTCCGCCTTTGTATGACTATACACACACAAACACACGCATGTGTCCGCATGTGTGTGTTTGTGTGTGTATCGTTACCATTAAAATTTATCAGTGAGGCCTAGAAAGGCCATCACACTACCGCTGAGGATCAAAGTTGTAAGTTTGCAAATTTAAATATTGAAACATTTGATTGAAGAGTGAGATTTTTAAGTATTTATTTCTATAATCTTCAATTGTAAAGTTTTATACGAATCGTTCTGAGAAGATCAATTATCAAAATATATCCTTAGTGTTGTCAGTCGATAAAATTTATTGTGTGTGTGCGTATGTGTGTGTGTGTGTGCGCGTGCGTGTGTACGTATGTGTGTGCGTGAGTCTGGATGTGTGTATCTATGCGTATGTGCGCGTATGTGCGTGTGTGTGTGAAGATTTGCAGACAGAGGGGAAGGAGGAGGAGAAGAAGGAACTGAGTAAGAAGAAAGAGAAGTAGGTGTAAGAGAGAAAAAAAGCAAATCTCTGGTAACTATAAGCCTACCTTTTGTGGTATTTCTTGAACAAGCTCCTTGTCTAAGGGTTAGTCCAAGGCCTGATGAACCAGGGCAGGAGAGGTATAACACGGAAAGAAACGTTGACTTTTCTTATCTCCTTATAAATAAGTTACTCCCATCCTCACCGTAACACCTTTTTCTGCCAACAGGTTGAATAATAACGTATAACATGTAATAATTTGAGATATTAATGCATATGGACGTACCACCATGCAAACCTTTGACGAGCAATAATACATTTCGCTTTGCACCATCACAATGGCGTCACGTATGTTGTATGAGAGGATTATAATTTTTAAATTAATTTCAGAAAAATTTACGTGATGTAATCTTCTAAAATCTCAAAATGTTTTCTATTTTTAATTTTGCAGTTTAAGTCACTTTTCATGTTTGTTGAAACTTAATGTAATGTTAATAATAATGTTAGATAAAATACACAATAAAGTTGGCTTAACACAGAAAGCGTATCGCCAGTATCACTTCCTGTATATAAATCACTTCCTGTATATAAATCACTTCCTGTATATAAATCTCTCTCTTTATATATTAGTGATGAGGCGATTCCACTATTTTTCCTGATTCTAATACAATTTACCATATCCGTACTAAATTCCCGATTCCAATACAATTACCGATTCCGAGTTAGATTCTTAATAAATCTCGAAAAATGTAACTATAAAGTAGCTATTTCCTTCCTGTTGCCGTAAAAATACATTTTAAATGTGCAGATCTTTTCTCAAACGTAAAAAATATATTTGTGACGGGTTTGATCTATAGATTTTAGTTTTACTGGTAGATAATAATCAATAAATATCTATTATTTCATCATTATAACCAGTAGTGGAAAATATTATTATAAACAAAATTAAAGAAGAATAGATAAGTAAAGGAACCATTTTTGATATCGGAAATAGTTACAAATTTTTCCGAATCCAGTATTGATTCCGATATCTTAAAAGGTTCCGATTTTTCTGATTCTTAATTCCGATCGACCGTTACAATACCCTTATCTAGCTATATATATATATATATATATATATATATATATATATATATATATATATATATATATACATATATATATATATATATATACATATATATATATATATATGTGTGTGTGTGTGTGTGTGTGTGTGTGTGTGTCTGTATGTATATATATTTATACACACACATACACACCACACACACACATATATATATATACATGCATAAAGGTTTTCATGGGTATATAATTTTATAAAACATTTGAATAACACCAAGCGTAGTGCCATTTCTAATTGTTGCGGGTTTGGTATTTTTCTTATAGTTTAAACAAAAACCATTATAGAAGAAAATTATATATAAATTCCAAACAAAAATTTAAAATTAATACATTTTTAAATGAATACATTTTTTATTTAAATGAATACGTTTTTATTTAATTCTACGAATTTCGTTCAACCAACATGTTTTTAAAATAAAAATCATAAATCCATAACGATTAGTTTTAGCAACATATATATATATATATATATATATATATATATATATATATATATATATATATATATATATATATATGAGATAAGTTACAGATTAGAAATACAGAGAATTGTCCTATTAGATATTACGGTGAGGCATTAATTTCAAGACGACCCGAGCCAAAAAAGTAAAACTCAATATATAAAAGTAGAGCAAAATATAAGTTTAATGATAAAAGTTAAATTCTGTAGATTAAAATATGTATAAAATATATTCAAGTTAAGAATTTATTGTTTGAAACAAGGATTATACGGAGGAGAATAAAATCCATGGGTTAAGGAAATAAACGAAACTCTTCTCCATATATATTCCTTGTTTAAAACAAAATACTTGAGTACATTTTTATGTATATTTTTATCTACAGAATTAATTATTAAACTTATATATATATATATGCATATATATGTGCATGATTATATATATATATATCCACGTATATGCATATATATATATATGCATGTATATGTATATATATGCATGTATATGTATATATATGCATGTATATGTATATATATGCATGTATATGTATATATATACATGTATATGTATATATATGCATGTATATGTGCATGATTATGTATATATATATCCATGTATATGCATATATATATATGCATGTATATGTATATATATGCATGTATATGTATATATATATGCATGTATATGTATATATATGCATGTATATGTATATATATATTCATGTATATGTATATATATATGCATGTATATGTATATATATGCATGTATATGTATATATATACATATGCATGTATGTATATATGCATTTATATGCATATATATGCATGTATATGTGTATATATATGCATGTATATGCATATACGTGCATATACATGCTTATACATGCATATATATATGCATGTATATATATGCATATATATGCATATACATGCATATATATGCATATATATATGCACATACATGCATATATATGCATGTATGTGCATATACATGCATATATATATGCATGTATATGTATATATATATGTATATGTATATATATATGTATATGTATATATATGCATGTATATGTATATGTATATATATGCATGTATATGTATATATATATATATGCATGTATATGTATATGTATATATATATGTATATGTATATATATGCACGTATATGCATATATATGCATGTATATGCATATATATGCATATATATAAGCATGTATATTTATATATATATGTATATATATATATTTATGTATATGTGTGTGTTTATGTCTTTGTGTATGTGGAAGGATTTAAATGATGAAATAAACAAATTACAATATTTATTGGATCATCATTGTTAAAAATCAGGAAATACAGTAAAAAAAAAAAAGGATCCTTATTCCATGGAGTTTCGAAAATTCATATTTTTCTCTTCAGAGGAAATCAATAGAAAAGTATATTAAAATGAAAACTTAAAATTAAGATTTACAATTTTCCTTCCACTTGTTTCTTCTCATTTTCATCATTTTTACATTTTTAAAGTATTTAATTTTAAGTTTCCTCTGAAGAGAAAAATATAAATTTTAAAAACTCCATGGATCAAGGAAAGAAATCATTACTTT
The DNA here is from genome assembly GCF_053919585.1 of Euprymna scolopes. Taxonomy (NCBI): domain Eukaryota; kingdom Metazoa; phylum Mollusca; class Cephalopoda; order Sepiida; family Sepiolidae; genus Euprymna; species Euprymna scolopes. Next base: position 17,672 of record NW_027633778.1, on the reverse strand, counting down.
ATTTCCTGCTTTTAAACAACCACGATTGAATAAATATTCCCAATTGTTATTGTTCATCATTTAAATCCATTCGTGTGTTGATCATCTAACTCGAATATTTAGCGTATTTGTTCATAATAGGATCGAATCAGTAAATATTCATATTTTTTTTTATTAATATTATGTATCACTTTTCATTATATATATATATATATATATATATATATATATATATATATATATATATATATTCAGGTTTGAGGTGTTCAAAAGTCACAACTAATGAAGACAACGAGATTGTTAAATAGTGCTCAATAAAAAGAGCAAAATATTTTTATTATTTGGGGTAAACAGTTACATATGGTCGCTACAAATAGCCATCTGTTTCAGTCAAAGAGACTTCATCAGGCGACCTGGAACCTCTCGACGCCAAAGTGAGGGTTTTCTTTTTGGCGTTGAGAGGTTCCAGGTCGCCTGATGAAGTCTCTTTGACTGAAACAGATGGCTATTTGTAGCGACCACATGTAACTGTTTACCCCAAATAATAAAAAATAAAACATATATATATATATATATATATATATATATATATATATATATATATATATATATATATTGTTAAGTAGCGGAAATTAAGGAATTAAACATTGAATAGTAATTCACCCCTTTGGCATGCCGAGTATGCGATGGGTTACAAAACGTTGCTTTAAAGCTTTAAATTGCGTTCTAGCGATCTTAGAAACGTTTTTCATTAAACACATTACTACGCTATATAAAAAGAACATGTGTTTTCTTACAGTAACACGATTATAAAGAAAAAGCTTAATTGATTTTTTTTAATATGTGAATTTTTTGTGCTAGATGCTCCAATAGTCATACGGTCTCACTGATTTGAAGTTTGGGTACATAATTTATGGATCTAAACGTCAAAATAACGAATGCTTTTTATTGTAAACTGAGCCAGACAAAATGGCGACACTCATAATAATGTAATTTTAAAAGTAAACAATTTAATTTAAAGGAAACCACACTGACTATTATCGGTAATAATAATCGGTGATTACGTCTGGTAATTATAAAAAAAAGTTCATTTTAATTGAAGTATCCACCCTCGAAAATGTTTTAATAAAAAAATAATAAAACGCTATTTTCATACTGGAGTGATTTCAAGGAAGTATCATATTGCATTTTATAATTGAAAAGCGCTAACAATGCAAAAAGACTAACGAATCACGTTTTATGGGCAAAGGGGAGTCTTTAATTACGTTCTTTAGTTGGTAGGTGAAGAATTCGGTAAAGAGCAGTTTTCCAACGACAAGTCCTAACAATAACACTGAAAATGGACGAAAATAAATGAAATTCACCTCTCACTCTCTTAAAAAATAAGTAATTATATTATTATTATTCATTAATTATTATTATTATTATTATTATTATTATTCATTAATTATTATTATTCATTAATTATTATTATTATTATTATTATTATTGTTGTTGTTGTTGTTGTTGTTTTTTTGTTGTTTAATAATTGGTTATAATTTGTAAAATTTATTTACCAATAAAAAAAGTGACACATAATTGCCATATAATCATTTAATTACTTGACTATTTTAATGGCTGCATTTTTCATGTTTTGTAAACTGTCTGAAATGTATTTTAATTAAACAAAATGTAGAAATTGTAACTAAAATTGACGATAAAACTTTCGAATGATTATTGGTAACCAAACGAAAATGTTTACTGCATTAATAAATACGGTTCCTTTATATTGAACACGATACATCTTCGTTAGAGAACATAATTATCAAATTATAGCAGCGTTGTTTGCTCTTGTTGGGACAGTACCATAATGCACTTCCTGTCCGCCATTTTGTTTTGCTGTTAAATTGTTACAGGAATTTACCATCGGAGATAGGTATAATACCGTTTTGTCATTCACAGCTTAGTTCATGCGCGATGCAATGTTGACAAAATCCTACAACAAATTAATACCAAAACAAAATGGCCGACTAAATAATTCACTTCGCGTTATGGGGCAAGAGGAGCGAACTCTGTCATAATCTCGTAATGATATTCTTAATGACGTGTTCAACGGTTCAAGTGCTTTCCGCTATTGACTCGCTACATTGCGTTTAGAAATATAATGGCTAAAGCTAATTCCAGTGTTGGTGTTAAGGAGTTTATACCTCCAACTCTAATGTATAAGAAAAAAATCTACTACGAGTTTATTCATAGTAAACAAACCAATATTTTTTAAATTATTAAGTATGATAGAATTATTCAATTCTAATTAAGTTTTTAGCATCTATACATTAAAAGACATATTTAGAAGGAACTCGAGTTTTCAAATTTAATATCGTAGCGATTTTCGAAAGACTGGAAGTTTGACGGAAGTTAAGTTTGACGGAAGTTAAGTTTGACGGAAGTTAAGTTTGTTCCAGGTTAACGCATATGCGCAGTAAGGTTTTTTTTAAATTTTTTTTAATATTCTGTTACTTTTAAAAGCGACTCTACTGTCGTTTTTTTTTTCGGTAAACTTTAAAATAAGAAGATAAAAATTAAAATGACATAGAATAGTGAAATGAACCTTGCAATGCTGTGGGAGAAATTAGATTTAAGTAATACAGGCTCTGGCTGCTATTAATATTCGCTCTAAATAGTTCCGTTCTCTTTTCTAAATACAACGTAAATTGAATTTGCACTTTCATTAAAAAGTATCAACTCGCAAAATAAAAAGAAGTAAAGAAACCATTAAATTCTCTAAAGTGGCGAAGGTGTTTAGGGAATACAGTAAACATATTCTGCAAATTTATCGAATTTAATAAAATGCTATTACGATTTCTGTTATAAAATTTAAACTTATGAATCAAATAATTTGAAAGAAAAGATACACATTTTAGGTAATTAGAATTTCTTTGTCTAAAAAAAAAGGAATATAAATTATCTCTAATGATGAAAATATATAAATATGTATGAATTTAAAATGGAAAAAAAAGACTAAATTGCTCGGCGTGTGGTTTACTGATTCGTGGTTCTTTTTTTCAAGACTGAATAACTAGAAAACAGACCATGGCGTCATGGACCATTTTTAGCTATTCACTCTTTAAAAAAACCCACGAAACAGTGGACGAAACATCGAGTATTTTGGTCTTCCTTTTCCATTTTTAATTCATATCGTCAGATTTTTATTCTTCGTAGTATCATATATATATATATATATATATATATATATATATATATATATATATATATATATATATATATATATATATGATACATAACTATAAAATCTTCAAAGATTTTCGAACCATTTAATCACTATCAGCACTATGAAAGGATTCGTCAAAACTGCTGCTGTAGGCAAGAACCGGACCGCCCCCTACCGGTGAAATTACGCAAGCTGAGGAATATGTCGTCGGTCTAACTCCCACCTCCACAGCCCTGGGTCGTTCTCTTCGGCGACGGTGATGGCGACGGTTGATAACAGGCGACGATGTCGGCTCGGGTGGTGTCTGCGGGGTATTTGCGTCGCCGTTCGTATTTTCAGGGGATCCTTCCTTTGAATTGCGCTGCATCTGGTAGGCAAGGCTCTGGAGACTTCGAGATCGGGTGTTCACAGCCTTCTCCTCTGTCTCTACTTTATCGGTAGAGATGGACTTATCATCTACCGCATTAATGACCTCAACGTTATTCTGCAAGTATGGCGCATCTTCGGCTATCGTCTGCACGGCAACGGTGGTAAGCTTATAACTGTTATCCTCCTTTTCTGTTTGTATTCCCACTGTTACGGTCGGGATAGGTTTGGGCGGGGTTTTCTCTCTCCAGTAATCGGCCGCCGACAACGAGCGTCGAGGTTGACTGGAAATTTTATTCTTGGGTCGGTCTGGGTCCTCAAGCGTTCCCAATTCAATACTGCCCGGACTGAACAAGATCTGCTTGCACACGGTGGCTGGGAGGTCTTTGAGTTCCATGTCCGACAGACATGACAGCTTCTCCTGGACCTGATTCTTCAGAAGCAATAACTCTATATCCTTCCCTTGCAAGACTAATTCTGTTAAGCTGCACGTGCTTTTCAAACTCTCCAGGTTCGACTGCATCTCAGCCTTGCGGTTGATGTACTCCATTACTTCGGAACCGTACATCGAGTGTAGTTCTTCGACGAGGTTTTTCTCTTTCGTCCGCACCTCGGCGATGAAGGCAATTGCAACGTCGTGAACTCTCTGTTCGGCTTCTTTGATCAACCCGTCACAACGGGCCAGCGTTTCTATCTGAGTGTCATATATATTTATCCGGTCTTTGCACGCTTGCAGTAGGCGTTGTATACTGTCCTTATACTTGGTCACTGCGTCAGCAAAATTGGTGATTTCGTGATCTTTATGCTCGTTGAATGTACATAACACGCAGATACAGGTTTGGCACGGTTCACAGTAGAATCTCACAACCTCTTCCTTGTGCTCTTTACACTCGATATCTTTCTCAATTTCAACATCGAAAAGACTATGGAATTTCGTAACTTTAGTCTCCTTGTGCAGATCGACGCAAGGCTTGCAGAGCAGTTTATTGCAGTCCAGGCACTTCGACGAGGCCTCCCGATGTTTCCTGTTCACCATTTTGCAAATGTCACAAAACGGGAACTTTGAGGGTCGCTGCCGCGCTACCACCTCCCCGAGGCTTGACACCAGAAAGTTGTCTGGAAGTTTCTTCACACCGCCTATCGGTAGATTCGTTCGTTTCCGGCATAAGGGACACGTGAACTCGCGGTAGTCGCTGTATTTTTTGTAAGTGCATTCCGACATCACATGGTTCTCAATACACTGCTCGCAGAACGTATGCAAACAGTCTAAGCATTTGGGGTTTTTAAAACCTTCCAGGCAGATTTTGCAGGTGAGGAACTCGTCGTGGATTTCCTGCGCGAGTTTATTTCCGGTGGTGGTTGTGGCAGCCATGATGTCGTTGATGTCTATAGCAGTTGTGTGGTATCGACTTCTCAATTCTAACCGGCGATTCCTGAAAGTAGAAAAAAAATAAAAAGAAAAGACTTTATTAATTTTTCATATCATACATATTATCTCTCTCTCCTTCTCTCTCTCTCTCTCTCTCTCTCTCTCTCTATATATATATATATATATATATATATATATATATATATATGTATATATATATATGTATATATATATATGAATGACTGCTTAATTTTATCACATAAATTAATATATGAAAATATAATTTTATGCGTAAATTTTCAGTATTTACTTAAACAGTGCTCAAAAAATAGGTAGAGCTAGGTAATAAGTTATAAAAACATATATGGCAATTAAGCTACATAGAATGTTCCGCGTTTCATTTTCGAACTGCACGCCTGTGGAACTCTTTTTCGTCTGCCTGCTTCCCACCTGACTACAACTTGGATGTCTTCAAGTCCAACGTTAACAAATTCCTAATGAACCGTCTCCTTAAGTAAACACTTCATCAAATCTCCACACTAACGTAATGTACTTGCAATAACCCTTATCCCTGAGTGGCTTCCGGGCCTTGATAATTGGTGACCACTGTGTAAAAAAAAAAAAAAAAAAAAGGATTCGTCAGGCTTATGACGAATTCTCACGAGAATGAAACGCGGAATATTCTGTGTAGCTTATAGTATATTTTCATAACTTACTATAATATATATATATATATATATATATATATATATATATATATATATATATATATTGAGAGAATTAGACCTAGAGTCTAAAGAGCAGAGTTTATTTTAATGTACTAGTAAATTAATTAATACTATTAAAAGAAAACAGTGGTCGTTGTAATGTAGATATATAATAAGCTCGATAGGTATAGATACTCTAGAGCTAGTTTAATATTAAGTAAAATGATTCATAATTGTGAATTAAAAATTAGTTTCAAAAGGAAAACAAACAAAATCAATAGATTGTACGATCGTTTCGGAAACGATGTTTTTATTAAAATAGACAATATGTCTTTCAGAATAATTTGATAAAAAGATTTTTGTTATATTTAAACAAAGTCCCCTCATCAGCAAAAATGTGGGAAGGGGATTAAAGACTCCAAAATAAACTAGCATTTTTATAGCAAGGCAGATATTTCTTTTTTTTTCGTCCGTTTTTAAAGTTTGTTATTATTTCAGTCCATCTATTCCTTGGCATGTTGTTAAAATTTGTACTTTTAACAACATGCGAAGGAATAGCTAGACTGAAATAATAAGTTTTAAAAACGGACGGAAAAAAAGGAATATCTGCCTTGCTATAAAAATGCTAGTTTATTTTGGAGTCTTTAATCCCCTTCCCACATTTTCGCTGATGAAGGGACTTTGTTTAAATATGTTTGTAACCCCCTTCCCACATTTTTGAAGTTTCTTTAAAACTTTTAAAATTATAAAAAATGTCCTTCGTTGAAAATTTAATTTGTCAGTAAGTCAATTAATTTCCTGCATCGCTGAATAGTTTTACTTACACGAACTAACAATAGTTTTACTTACACGAACTAACAATAGTATGGACGTTCTTAAAGGGATCATCAGTTGTTTAGCATCAGTTTCAGGGTTTCAAAAACAAAACAGTTTATTAAATCATGGCTCACTAGTAAATCAAACGCTATCTTCATTCAAACACATGAACAAAAATATTTTGATACTAGATCTAGTATTTTCCTCCAGATAAATTAGGCCAACCAATTCATGTTATTTAACTATATGAAACAAAACAAAATCCTGTTCGTCTTTAGATAACAATCCTCTGCAACTGCAGTAAAACACGATTATAATTTTAATGTCATGTCAGCAATCATTCAGAAGAAACAAAAGAAGATAATTTTATTTAATTATTTGGACTATTATCCTTATCTTCTGTTTTCTACGACGTTTCGGCCAATTATTCCTCTGGTCTTCGTCAGGTAAACCGACACTGGAGAGGAATGTCGAATCCTCCAACTACATCCATAGAAATTACTGCCTTAAATAGTTACTGTCATCTCACCACGGTTTGGCTTTAGGTGGGATTGAAACCGTTACCTCCAGACAATGCTCATCTGGAATCGTAGATATTCTGCATCTCTATCTCTTGCGCCACAGGCCCTGAAGAGCAATCAAGGTTGAATTTTTTGGTCTTATAAATCCACACACACACACACACACACACACACACACACACACACACATATATATATATAATGTGTGTGTGTGTGTGTGTGTGTGTGTGTGTGTGTGTGTGTTTGTTCTTCCAATCGACGGGTCCGTACTGGTTGTTATATCATTGAATTAATTTGGAATTATTTTGAGATAATATAAAAATTAAAAGGAAAATAACTCTCATAGCTTAAAGGGGGAAATAACTGATAGTAATAAAAATAAGCTTACTTCAGCGTCAGTAATAATAATAATAATAATAATAATAATAATAATAATAATAATAATAATAATAATTGAAAATACATTAAATTAAATATTAATTAAAAATAAATTAAATAAATCAACTTCATACAATATCGCCAAAGAGAACAATTAAAACGATTCAACACACAAGCAATAACATGAGATTAATTATTAAAAATATATTTTTCTTTCGTTGTGTGCGGTTTTATATTGCTTATTGTTTGTATTATTGTTTGTATTATTGTTTGTATTATTGTTTGTATTATTGTTTGCATTATTGTTTGTATTATTGTTTGTATTATTGTTTGTATTATTGTTTGCATTATTGTTTGTATTATTGTTTGTATTACTGTTTGTATTAATGTTTGTATTATTGTTTGTATTATTGTTTGCATTGGATGACATTTTTATATTTGTTTTGTTTTTGCTTTGCCAAATTTTGCGTAATTACAGACTAAAGAGATTATCTTGGTTGAATTTCATTTTATCAGAATAAGCATTAATTTTCTTAGTAATGTTCTCAATAGAGTACATTGCTAAGACTATTAATACCTATTCAGCCTAAAACCAATTGCAATTGCCAAGATAAACAGGAATACCCACTTAATTATGATTGCATCTACAGAATTACAACCCTTCAATTGATTTTTCTTTTAATTCATAATTAAGTTGAAATAAATAATTTAAATGTGTTTTACCCATTAATACCAATTTGTAATACAAATCTCGTTGCTAGCTGATTATTTGATGCTTCGCCAGATTTATCAAGGGTATATTTTTTTTTATCGTGACGCCATTACTAGATAGGGTACCTTAGGAGGCTTAAGAGAGTCCCATCTACTCTCAAGAGAAGGATAGACCGCACCAGTTTCTCGAACTTGTATTTTACCTCGCGGTACATACAGCAGCTCGCCTTCCCAAGGTGTCACCCATCTGGTACTGGCCAGGCTCAACGTTGCTAAACTTCGGTGATCTGACGAGAACCAGTGTGTCAACGTGATTGTGCCGTTTAAATCACATAGCGACCCATACACCGACTAAAATTGCTATATATACCATTTTTGATCCTAGCATTCTATACCTTTGAAGAATCATAACTGTTACTTGTGAATCGTCTTGAAAATGACCATTGCTTAAATTATTTAACTCCAAAGATAATCAATACCATCAAACCCTTTTCAAACCCTCACTTTGTTTTAATAAACATTTGATTTTACTTCACCCCCCCCCCTCTTTCCGTAGCCATTCTCTCACCTACTACATTTTAGGCAGGAAATTATTCCCAGATAAATGTTTTCTCCTAACTCTTACCCTTTAATCGATTGGCTTGATATAATTGTCGCATAGATATATCAATTTAGGTTTGATATTCTTTCATCTCCCAATTTTTTGCTTCTATCGGGCCTTGCTCTAATTTGAATCATGATTTCCCATGATATACGAGGTGTCTTCAATAAGTTTCCAGACTTTTGTACACTCATTTAAAATTGTTATTTTTATACGTCTTATGAGATGACTGTCTAATTTTTATGATTTCACATTCAAATGAACAGCTACAGCGTGAATTAGAATACACTCTACTAAAGCCTATCAATTCAAAATGGCGTAATGTAAACATATTATAAGGTATTTTTAGCTTCTCTTCCAACTTTCGGATTTTTAATCATGTCAAAACGAACTTTATCTCCTTTTGACGGATTGATTGTTGCTATTTCTTCTGATGAGTTAAGGGCAAAATAAATTCACTGACTGATATAATAATTAAGTGAGTGATTTTGTGCTACCAAACGGATACTGTCAAGAATTGTAAAAGTCAACTGAATTAAAGGAATAAATTGTAAGATGGTCAACATCATGAACTTTGGAATATAGAATTTTGTCATTTATTCATTATATTGCTCTGTAATTACTTTGAGCTTATTAAATAAGGATTGGTATATATTATAAAATAATAATTTATATTAGTGATGGAACGATTATAATATTTTCCCCCGATTTCAATACAATTACCAATTCCGTACTAAATTCCGATTCTGGTTCTTTATAAATTTCTAAATATTTAGTTATAAAGTTGCTATTTTTCCTGATTATGTTAAAAACACATGTTAAATATGCACACATTTGTTTCAAACGTAAAACCACACATGTGCAGGGGATGATCTATAGATTTTAGTTTTAAAATCAATAAATATCGATTATTTTATTATTATTATTACCAGCAATGGAAGATTTTCTTTTCAATAAAATCAACTTGACAAAGATAATTAAAGGAATCGTTTTTGACATCAGCACAATATTTTTTCCGATTCCGATACACTCAAGATACTGATTTTTCTGATTCCTGATCCCGATTCTTATTAATCGTCCCAACACTAATATATATATATATATATATATATATATATATATATATATATATATATATATATATATAGAGAGAGAGAGAGAGAGAGAGAGAGAAAGCAAATAGTTAATAAAAAAAAAAGTTAAAAACATATTTAATCTGAAAAGGAAACACTTGATAAGTGGATAGTCCTTAATCCGCGGAGTTTCGAAGAAATACTTTCCTTCTCATCAGAGGGTAGGAATTAGCAAAATACGGGATCGGATTTTGCATACAAAAGTATTTGATGAAACTGCAAGTAAGTCAAAGATCTTACTTAATAACAAAAAGTGAAGCAGAGGGAATATGGTGAAGAAAGAGGTGATTTCACGAGAATGGATAGTCTGGTGAAAGGTAAAGTATCCAATGACAGTAAAATCCAAAAATGTAACTCCAAGAAAGTTAATTAAATTTCCATTTGCACAAGTAAAATCCAAGGAAATCACGTAATTGGAAGATGGTCCAATTATTTTGATGGCCCATTATTTTAGTTTATTTTATCTATCTATCTATCTATCTATCTATCTATCTATCTATCTATCTATCTCTCTCTCTCTCTCTCTCTCTCTATATATATATATATATATATATATATATATGTCTTCAATTCCAACATAAACAAATTCCTGATGAACCGTCTCCTTAAGTAAGACACTTTATAAAATCTCCATTACTAACGATTACTACGATACTATCCCATTGATTACTGTACATGCAATTACCCTTATCCCCGAGTGGCTTCCGGGTCTTGATAAGTGGTGATCTCCATGCATATATATATATATATATATATATATATATATATATATATATATATATAATATTAATGGTAAATAGGATATGCAGAAACATTTGTGTTTCATTCCACGCAGTAATTCATCAGGCTAACTCGAAGAATGATAAAACAAACATTTCTTTGTAATTCTACATGTCGCATGTACATTTTTATGGTACTGGTACTTGTTGTTGGAATCAATACTGAAACAAAATACGTAATACAGTATCATGGTACAATAAAGCTAAGCGCATATTCCAAGATGGCTGACACGAAACTGTAGCAGAGGACGTTCAATGATATCAAGTGCCGTTTCGGCCGACGCCCATGACAACTAATATCTTAACCTTTTCGATAAATTCTTGATCTACAAATATGTTTTCACGCATATCAGGACTGGCAACACGGTTGGGTAAATTATGTTTGCTCCCTTTTTTTGAGGGATGCACTTGCTGTTTTATATCATTGAATATCCTTTTCATGTTTCACGTATCAAATGACGAAAGTTTAATAAAAGAAATGCATATATATATATATATATATATATATATATATATATATATATATATATATATACTTCGGAATAGTTTTTATTTAACAATCAGTGGTTATGTAAACGTGAGATTGTAGGTTTACAAAATATTACTGGCAGTAATATTCTATAAGTTATCCCATCTAAACAAGAATTGCTGGATATGCAAGATAGAGCAAATAAATTAAATTGTGATTCAATGAATTTAAAAAAACTCTCATTGAAATGAAATGAAGTGGTTGAGTTTCATATCAAAGAATTTTTATTATTCTAAGCAAGACAAAGAATGTTTTAGAAAATTAATCTCCTTAACCTATGTCTTGCTTAGAATAATAAAAATTCTTTGATATGAAACTCAACCACTTTATTTCATTTCAATGAGAGTTTTTTGAAATTCATTGAATTACAATTTATATATATATATATATATATATATATATATATATATATATATATATATATATATATATATATATATATATATTAGCAGTTCAGCCCAACTTAGCTCGGGCTCTATGTACTGTTCATAACGTTATGTGAATATGTATATGTATATTAAAAGTTTTACTCATATCCAAGTAAACTGCATCTAAAATTTCAAGTGTTTAGACCCAAAATTGGCGGAGGAGTTTAGTAGAGTCTGCAAAGGTTAACTCTTTCAAGTTTCACCTCTTGGCAGTTAAATTTCTGCCCCAAAACGGATTAAAAAGTTTGCTGCATGTCTGAATACCCTTTATGTAAAATTTCAAATGTTTAGATCCAAAATTGGCTGAATAGTTTGCTAGAGACCTCAAAGGTCAAATCTTTTGAACTTTGACCCATTTAATATATATATATATATATATATATATATATATATATATATATAGGGATCCTTTGTTTAGACGATGAGTCCAGTGAAGATGTTTTTAATAAACATATATTTTTATTTATTTATTTATTTATTTAATATTTTTTTATAATTATAATATATGAGTTTCAAAGTCCACTCCAAATTAATTTCAATTTGTGAATAAAAAAACAAAAATTATACCGACTTCGTATTGTTACCTTGTGCTGTGGAAGATTCAAAATACGGATTGGATCCGTTTACCTCACTGCTACCAAAGACTTTCACTTCGAAATTTACAATTTAGATATGAAATTCAACATCTTTTTCATTTTGAAACAATATATAATTTCCTTTACTCTATTATTTAAAACTTAAAAAAAAATTATTATGATTTTCTTTGTTTATTGCATTTAGCAAATTAGGTATAAACAATTATAATATTTGCTTATATTTTTTTCTTTTGAGGAGATGGGTAGATATCGAACACCTATAGGTTAAGGAAATATACTTATTGAATTGAATTCTTTGTCTTACATATAATAAACATTCTAGATTGAAATTTAACCATTTCATGTCATAAAATTTAAATTACTACATTATGATTTATTTGCTCTATCTGGAATATCGAGCATTTTTTATTTAGCAGGGATTGTCTTTATAAAACATTACAGCCAATAATATTTTGTAAGACCAATAATCGCTGGATTTCCATACCAGTAGATATATGGCATTACATTATTCTAAAGTATATATATATATATATATATATATATGTATATATACTACTATTTAAATAAATCTTCCCATAATTCCCTGCAGAGGCTCACACACATTCCTGATGATGCATAGACGACTACACGAAAAGTTAAAAATAAACGCATACACATCGAGAAGAAAACATGATTGGACCATACATTCATACCGTCGATGTATATACAAAAAAGATAATAGGGAAAATTGAAAAACTAAAAAAAGGTATTACTAAATAGAATCTTTGTGTTGTTTTTAACAATGTATATATATATATATATATATATATATATATATATATATATATATATATATATATATAATTTGGACGATTAATCTGAATCGCAACTGGGAATTGGAAAAAAAAATCGGAACTTTTTGGGATATTGGAATCGGAAAAAGTGTTCTGGATGTTCGGATGCCCTAAAACGATTCGTTTAATTATCTTTTTATTTAATTTTGTTTCAAACAAAACCATCCACTTCTACTAGTAATAATAAAATAATAAATATTTATCTATATATATAAAAGCGAAAATGTGTGTGTGTTTATGTATATTTGTATGTTTGTATGTGTGTTTGTGTGTCCGCTAAAAACTTTCGACAGACACGACGAAAATTCACAAACTCGGTAGCATATCGAAGCTCCATCCTTCGCTCGAAAAATATCGAAAAAATGGCCAATGACGTTCATTTTTTTTACCCCGAAATCGACAATTTTCGACAGGGGGGGTCAACAAAAACGGTCCTCTCGTGACGACGACCGGTTCTAAACATGCGTCAGATGAATTGATGACCTGATTTACTTCAAATAGTTGAAAAACTGACTAAATTTCATGTACGTCGCGTTAGCTCAGTTGGTTAGCGCGTTGGTTCATTATCAAAACTTTTTGGGTTCGAATCGTGGTGTGAGATGTCTTTTTTTTTCGATTTTTTAAATTTAAATAATGAACCAGTGTTATTTAAGCCATTTTTCACGTAATGTTCGTTTTTCTGTTTTTTTTTTTTTACTTGTTTATCTACCCCCAACCACACAACACTAAACAATCTGGTACCCACCGATTTTTTAAAATTTTAATATCGAAACAGGCTTATTCAAGCCATTTTTCACGTGTTCGTTTTTCTGTTTTTTTTTGTTTTTTCGACTTTTACATTTAACATGGTTCGTTTGCCTTACGTTAGTTTTTTTGTGTTTTTTTTCTCGATGTTTTGATTACCCCCCCACCACTTAAGTTTTAACATTGTTTTCTTTTTTTACTTCGCTTATAACAAACAAACCTGGTCATTGACCTCATTTGCTGAATAGGCGTGCGCGCACCTGTCAATTTGGTTCTTACTTAAATAAATTCAAACATCTTTCAGTAACTCATTCTGGCTGGCCGATTTTATTTTCAAACTTCGCCTCAGGCTTCGGGTTCGATCCTACCCCCGGTTTCTTTTTTATTTAACACCACACACATCTCCAAACACCCGGGCAACGCCGGGTACCCCCACTAGTTGATTATAAAACGTTTTTTATTATAAAAAAAATATAAAAAATCGTTTCATTTTTTTTTTACCAATAATGCTAAAGTCTATAGATCACACCCGCAAGTGTGTTTTTACATTTGAGAAAATATGTGCACATGTAACATGTGTTCTGATGGTAATCCGGAATAAATAATTTTATGGTAAATATTTAAGGATCGGAATCAGAATCGGTAATCGTATTGAAATCGGGGAAATATTAGAATCGTCCCATCATTAATGCATATAAATTAAAAACGCAGATATTTTTATAAAAATAAATAAACATATATTTGTTTATAAATCAAATTTTTCGACGTCATAGCACCTTCTTCACGATAGAAACAATCTTTTTTTTTCCTCCGTGGCATCTTGAATTCAAACTTAAACTATGTTATGGATCTTATTTTTCATAGTGCCAGCATGTCACGAGGGAGAAAAAAAATAAAGAAAAATGTTTTGCGTTAAATTGGCTTACTAAACTTACATTTATAATTGAAACAACGCTTTTATCATGGAGGAAAAAACCTTCATATTACACACACACACACACACACACACACACACACACACACACACACACACACACACACACACATATATATATATATAAATATATATTTATAAATATATATAGTCTAAAAATTGGACTAAGGAAGAAAGAAGCAAAATATTAGGCGCTTCTACACTATTGGGACGAAATTTCTGAAATCGTAAAACAGAATTTCACATGAACACGGTGGTATCTACGTATTCCTCGTATTTTTAAGATGATTATATCAAAAAATTACGAAAATCGATAAGGTAGAAAATTATTTATTAAACAAAATAGAATTGGATGAATCGACCGTAAGATATAGTAGAGTTCAAAAGGGAGGTAATTTTTCGTTTTGATTTAAACAAAATGGCGGAAATTTTTCACCTGCTAAAACGATTAAAGTTGTTTTGTTTACTAATTCAGTAAATATTCAAGCAATTTCGATTGCATGATTTGGAAGCTGCTATTGTAAATTATTAGAATTGACAAAAAATCAGTTGAAATCATCGTTTTTTTATCTGATAACTCCATTTATTGACTACAAAATCTCGTCCCAATTCTGTAGAAGCGCCGAATATTATTTTGACATAATATCTAAAATATGATTTCCTTTTTCTTATTCTTGAAGAAGTCGAATTATTTGTTTTTCTTGTAATACAAATCTTGGTTTGCTTATCAGGTTTCTGCTAGTGTACTCGTGACGTCAGCAGTTACGTCATACATTATATGACCTCTAAAGAAGCTTACTTAAAAAATAATATTTCTCGGTCAAGAGACATTACATTTCATTTATTGGATATAAAAATATCCATAATGGGTAATTTCTTGAGCTCAGTTACACCTGCACGTCTGATAGAAATTCCAACCACAACGCCTACATAGAAACATTTCCCACGGAAGAGACGTTGCGAGTCTGTCACGTGCTCATCTGAAATTCAATCGATAGTCCCTCTCGCCAAACTTTCACCAAAAGCACTCGTCTAGCCACAACTACTATTAACAATTCCCCCACTCTTTATCTGTACACTCTGTAACCCTTATCCTCGAGTGGCCTCGGTGCCTTAATAAGTGGTGACTGCTATGTAAAAAACATTCTTCAAAACCTAGTAGGTGATGCCCTTTTCTCTTCCCTGCGACATCTTTCGCACAGAAGAGTCTCTGCTCTATCATTATTTTTATAGCAAGTGCTCGGTTGAACTCCAATCTATGGTCCCTCCCTTGTCAAACCTTCACAAAAAATACTCGACTAGCTACAACCACTATATACGATTTCCACCACTCTCTATCTGTGCCTAAATCTAAATGCATTTCCATGAAAAAAGTTTCTTTCCTAGAACTATCCACCTGTGGGACACTATTCTGCTGGCCTGCTTCCCAGTTGAATACAACACGGTAACCTTCAAATCCAATGTAAACAAATTCTTGTTGAGCCGTCCCCATAAATAATGAAATTCTACCCAATTTACACCATTAACGATTACTACACTACCACCTTACATTCATTAACCCTTATCCTCGAGTGGCCTTCGGGTCTTGATAAGTGGTGACTCCTAAGTAAAAAAAAATTGTTTGAAGAAATGATTTCATACATTTGACCCATTGCTCTTCTTGTTTCTCGTAGAATCGGTTGTTTTTATTGCTCTAAACACGTTCTCACACCTAAAACTATTCTATACCTCCACAAATATAAGATCATGCAAGGAGTATTGTTGTCAATTTCGGCTGTTGAATCATTATCCCATTTGAGGATTCTTAACAAGGTTCAGAAACGTATCTGTATTTTGATTGGTTCAATGAAACGTATGATGTAATTTGATTGGTTCAATGAAACGTATCTGTAATTTGATTGGTTCAATGAAATGTATCTGTAATTTGATTGGTTCAATGAAACGTATGATGTAATTTGATTGGTTCAAAGAGATTTTTATCCTCAGCCTCCCAAATCCAGGGATTCGATCATTCCTGTAATAACCTGAACCCTGTTGATATTGTGGTGTAATGCTGGTTCCGTGCAGTTCTAAGAGGTACACACTCCCAAGCTTTGCCTTCTCTTTTTAAGAAGGAGTTAATCTATTGCTAATCATCGGAGTCGCCCTTACTGTGGAATGCCAATGGGGCTGCTCAGGAACTGTTTGTAAGTCAGAGTTTTTTGTAGATGCTGAATTCTCAATCCTTCTTTTGTATTCCGCTGCCATAGTTCTTGCAGTGGGAGTGATCTAAAACCTCTCTCATATATTGTTTGTCTCCTTCTTTTCTAGAAATATTTTGTTGTTTGAATTTTTGATAGATTAATAAATATTCTTATGTAATCAATTTTCATTTTCATCATCAATTTTTCTTGTTGAACATATATATATATATATATATATATATATATATATATATATATATATATATATATATATATAAGCTGAATGTCTCTGTGTGTGCGTGTGCGCGCGCGCGCGTGTGTGTGTGTGTGTGTGTGTGTGTGTGTGTGTGCCTGGTACAAATAGGCTCGTATATGGTTGACTATTTTAGAGAACTGATTGCATATAATGATAGAAAATGTATCGAGACACAGGAATGGGTATGTTTGATCTGGCGGCATGGTGGTTCATTAAAATTGTGGGGTCTGTGTTCGCGCCTGGTCCATAAAGTATGGAAATAAAAAATGTAAAAATTCAAAAAAAAAAGTTTACAAGTGTTTTTGATATAGATGTACATAATAATACTTTGATAAGTATGTTTTAACTTAAATAGGGATGGTATAATAAAATTGTGGGGTCTGCGTTCGCGCCTGGCCTCCATAGAATGGAAATAGGCAAACACTTTAATAAAGACTTTTCATATCTATCTGCGTAAGTATACTTTGATAATTATGTTTCAGTTTGAAGAAATATGGTATAATAAAATTATGAGGTGTTCGTTCGCGCCTGACCTCCATAGAATGGAAATATGTCACAAAGTTTAACAAGGTTTATCTATTTTATTTTTACTTTCATCATA
>NW_027633777.1:20000-31512 GCF_053919585.1 Euprymna scolopes | reverse complement strand
AAGGCCCATTTAAGGTATCCTTATCAAGCTCTCTTCAGCCAAGCTTGATAAGGATAAGTTAAACGGGCCTTATTATCGGGCTTGAAACCGACGGTACCAATGATCTGTCTGAACTAACAACTTTCTGTACACAAAATATAAATACGCTCTTACAATTTGGATTTTCCTTTTAATTGAGCACTCTGCTGGAATTCTTTTTCCAAAAAAAAACTAATAATATATATATATATATATATATATATATATATATATATATATATATATATATATATATATATATATAATTAGAAGCTCCGACTGTCATATAGTCGGTCGGGTTTCGATCCTGGCTTGAGGTAGTTGCTTGTCTAGCCGCACTGATGAGCGGTGAAACAGTCCTGTATGTGGATGACTATATATATATATATATATATATATATATATATATATATATATATATATATATATATATATATATACTAGCAAAAGTACCCGCCGTTGACTGGGTTCAAAAACAGCCTACAGAAAATGGACACTGCTTTATGAAAGTATGATAGGTTATGAAAAGGAAGGGTTGTAAAGAGATAGCTTCGAATTTGGGGGTATCAAAACCAAAGCAAAAGATGATGAAAGTAAAAATAAAATAGATAAACCACATAATTTATTATACCATACCTGTTCACACTGAAACATTTATCACAATATTCTGTGGATCTAAAAAACCTTGTTAAACTTTGTGACATATTTCCATTCTATGGAGGTCAGGTGCGAACGAACATCCCATAATTTTATCATACCATATTTCTTCAAACTGAAACATAATTATCAAAGTATACTTTCGCAGATAGATATGAAAAGTCTTTATTAAAGTTTGAGCCTATTTCCATTCTATGGAGGCCAGGCGCGAACGCAGACCCTACAATTTTATTATACCATCCCTATTTAAGTTAAAACATACTTATCAAAGTATTCTTATGTACATCTATATCAAAAACACTTGTAAACGTTTTTGTTTTAATTTTTTAATTTTTAATTTTTTATTTCCATACTTTGTGGACCAGGCGCGTACGCAGACCCCACAATTTTAATGAATCATCATTATGCCAGATCAAACATACCCATTCCTGTGTCTCGATACATCTTCTATCATTATATGTGATCAGTTTTCTATAATAGTCAACCATATAGGAGCCTATTCGTGACCAGACACACACACAGACGTTCAGCTTAATATTATACATATTATACTAGCAGAAGTACCCGTCGTTGACTGGGTTCAAAAACAGCCTCCAGAAAATGGACTGTGATTGATGAAAGTATGATAGGGTATGAAAAGGAAGGGGTTGTAAAGAGATAGGTTTTGATGCTCAAAAATTTTACCCCAAGCAAAATATGATGAAAGTAAAGATAATTTTCGCGAAAATATATTTTTATATCAACTTTGTTTCCATTCGAAGCCAAGAGTGACTAACAAAATGATGTCTTCTTACAAAGAGAAAATCTTATATATATAATAATATAAATATACAAGAAATAAATGTTACCATCGTCAATAAAAGTTGCTTTTATGGTAGAAAAGTTCATTGGTTCGTATTTTTAAGTAGTTTGTAAAATTTTTTTTTTTTAATTCACGAACCGATTAAAAAAAATAAAACTGGCAGCGACTTTGAAATGGAGAGCCTCGTTTTAAATTTGAAGGAGGGGCACCTCAGCATTCTGTGTTAACAATTTAAGAGAGTTCCGTCAACGTAAGGAATATTTATACACATATTTTAATGTTTTCCGTTATTTTGTGTTTGAGGAATAGTCGATTATGACATGTGTAGTTTATATAAAAATTCATTTAAGTAGTTATCGCCTCAAATTTCGTTTTAATTTCGGTTTGCTGAAATTATTTCAAGTAAAGAGCATTAAAAACTATTTCAAAACAAAAAAAGCATGAACTGAACTTTTATTGCCTATGGTAACATTTATTTCTTGTATATTTACTTTTTCGGGTAGTCTTTTGTTGTCTTTTCTGCTAAACACTCTTATTAAATAATATCGACGAAACATCGAAAAACAAAGAAAAAAAACAGTTTTGAAAAATAATGAAGCTTTACTTACTTTAGTAAAATAATCTGAAACAGCAAAATGGGATATTAAAAAAGTGAACACGTAATTACTTTAGTTTTTTTTAAAGTAAAGAATCGATATAAATATGAATAAGAAGAAAATGGCGCCTTTTTCAAGCAGAACAGTTCTGTTTCAGTTTTACAGTATTGAACGGTGTAGTATTGCGCCGTCAGATACAGGGTTGTACTATTATAATGTAAAGAACACGCAGAAAGGCTTGTAATCAACTGAATTCCTTCTAGTACACTGGCAAAAAAGCTTAAGCAGATATATAAATAATAATAAAAAGGTTATGTAAATGTTTTTAAAAAGATGCGTAATCACGTGAGCAGGATTTTTTCCTTCTTTTGACACAGGAAAAAACAGTTATGCAAAATTTGTGTCGAGAATTGTCTAAAGTTCCAACTTTTATTTTTTTTGGGGGGGGGCTTTCACATTAATAAGAACGTGAATTTATTTGACACAATATGATTCAACTCAAAAATAAATAAAAGCTGACGTGAATAAAGATTAAAGTTAAGGTGTTATTGTGGACCCTCACCCCTTTAAAAAAACTTGGTAAACTTTGTGATATATTAAGATTCTATGGAGGTTAGGCGCGAACGAACACCCAATAATTGTATTATACCATATTTCTTCGAACTGAAACATAATTATCAAAGTATACTTACGCAAATAGATATGAAAAGTCTTTGTTAAAGTTTGTGCCATATTTCCATGGAGTACAGGCGCGAACGCAAACCCCACAATTTTATTATACAATCCCTATTTAAGTTGAAACATCTTTATCAAAGTATTCTTATGTACATCTATATCAAAAATCCTTGTAAACGTTTTTTTTTTCTTCATTTTTTATTTCCATAATTTGTGGACCAGGCGCGAAAGCAGACCCCACAAGTTTTATGAACCACCGTTCTGCCAGATCAAACATACCCATTTTTGTGTCTCGATACGTCTTCTATCATTATATGTAATCAGTTTTTTAAAATAGTCAACCATATAGGAGCCTATTCGTGACCAGTCACACACACTCTCACACACACACACACACACACACATACACAACACACAGATAGAGACGTTCAGCTTTATATATATATATATATATATATATATATATATATATATATATATATATGTGTGTGTGTGTGTGTGTATGTATGTATGTCCTTGCTAATAAAACAAACGATACCTTCTGTAGCCGGGTTCGGATCTGTCAACCGGGGTTAATCGTAACAGCATGATTTGATGATTCCTAAAAGGATGAAACACAAGTGTCTGTATGGTATTTAATAATTATTATAGTGCATATATATATATATATATATATATATATATATATATATATATATATATATATATATATTTCTAAATTAAATTTGCGCCTTGCCATAGGGCAACGTAATGCAACTCTTATCTAAAATTGTTCATTAAATCGTTTTTAACATGTTTCTATTTACATTTCCTTTTAATAATCATAACCAGGTTTTCCCATCGAAAAAAAAATGAAATTCAACTGTTCCGTATAAAAATGTCTACAAAAAATACAACTAATTGCAAAAAAAAAAAAAAAAAAAAAAAATGTAGAAAACTTTAAAATTAAGACAGGGTAGGAAATCAGATCTTTTTACGTAGTCAACGTAGAATGACCATAAAATCCCGGTCCATTAAGTGCTTATAATTATAACCCACTTCCGGTCTGGATAGTGAATGAGAGATTTCGCAAACATTGCATGAATGCGAACCATCTGTTATACTTTAAATTTATTGCAGGTTTCTGTGTTATATTAAAAATAATTACATATTTTTTAAAAAATTTAATTGATAAAAGTAAAGTTTCCCGGCGCGAAGGCTGACCCCTCCATATCACTATACCATCGTTTATCGAAATAAAATTATATAGAATTATGGATAATTTATTTTTAGAATGATTATGATCGCGGACCTGTCTCCATTTTTACGTTTTAGAATAAAATAAACTATATTTGTCCAGAGCTGCAAGTCGTATATGTTTTCAGCATTTATGTTATTCCATACTCTATATCTTAGAAGTTTTTTTGTTTATTTACCAAAAGCATAAATTCAGAAAGCGATTTATTATATATATATGTGTGTGTGTGTGTGTATGTATGTATGTCCTTGCTAATAAAACAAACGATACCTTCTGTAGCCGGGTTCGGATCTGTCAACCGGGGTTAATCGTAACAGCATGATTTGATGATTCCTAAAAGGATGAAACACAAGTGTCTGTATGGTATTTAATAATTATTATAGTGCATATATATATATATATATATATATATATATATATATATATATATATATATATATATATATATATATATATATATATATTTCTAAATTAAATTTGCGCCTTGCCATAGGGCAACGTAATGCAACTCTTATCTAAAATTGTTCATTAAATCGTTTTTAACATGTTTCTATTTACATTTCCTTTTAATAATCATAACCAGGTTTTCCCATCGAAAAAAAATGAAATTCAACTGTTCCGTATAAAAATGTCTACAAAAAATACAACTAATTGCAAAAAAAAAAAAAAAAAAAAAAAAAATGTAGAAAACTTTAAAATTAAGACAGGGTAGGAAATCAGATCTTTTTACGTAGTCAACGTAGAATGACCATAAAATCCCGGTCCATTAAGTGCTTATAATTATAACCCACTTCCGGTCTGGATAGTGAATGAGAGATTTCGCAAACATTGCATGAATGCGAACCATCTGTTATACTTTAAATTTATTGCAGGTTTCTGTGTTATATTAAAAATAATTACATATTTTTTAAAAAATTTAATTGATAAAAGTAAAGTTTCCCGGCGCGAAGGCTGACCCCTCCATATCACTATACCATCGTTTATCGAAATAAAATTATATAGAATTATGGATAATTTATTTTTAGAATGATTATGATCGCGGACCTGTCTCCATTTTTACGTTTTAGAATAAAATAAACTATATTTGTCCAGAGCTGCAAGTCGTATATGTTTTCAGCATTTATGTTATTCCATACTCTATATCTTAGAAGTTTTTTTGTTTATTTACCAAAAGCATAAATTCAGAAAGCGATCGAAGCGTATATGTACTTTCGACAAGAGCAAACAAATGCGTCCAAGTAAGCTATAAATACTCGAATAGTATTAGCACTCATACCGCCGATAGATGCCGCTTGCATAAAGGGACATTACTCTTATTTATTCAGTTGTCTTTACAATGGAATAAAAAAAAGTAAGTCTTTACTTAAATCTTATATAAACACATATATTATGTATGTATAAGCAATGGCCAACCCAAAATAGGAAAGAGTTTTGTCATATTTTACTGTTTGCCAAAGTGTGAGGTAAAAATAAATAGCTCTGGAGAGAAATATAATCTATAATATAAATCTCACCTGTCTGTTTAAATGTATGTATGTATTATGTACGTCATACTTCCGTTGACACACCGGTTCTCGCCAGATCATCGAAGTTAAGAAACGTTGAGCCTGGCTAGTACCAGATGGATGACCATTTGGGAATTCTAGGCGCTGTATGTGCTCACCGATCATCTCGGCATTGGGTCCAGTCGTCCTCTATTTAACGGAAATGAAGCATGCGTTAAGGGAATTTTCTTTTTTCTTTTTCAAGAAGTCTGAAGAAATGCTGATTATGTGAAAATTTTCAAACGCCATAATGCTTGAAATTGTCCAACCGGTCTTGAAACAATTGTAACTTACAATGAAATACACTTTTTATTGCTATCAATTCTTCTTTTGAAGTCTTGGTTTTGTTAATACAGTATATTAATGCTCAATTATGAAATATGATAATTTTGTAGCTTACAATTTAAGTCGTCTCTCTTTGGCTTAAAACATATTGGTATATGGAAATTTACTGAATTATACGAACCCAGTAAAACTCAGTATATTACAAACAAATCATATATATATATATATATATATATATATATATATATATATATATATATATATATAAAGTGAACGTGTCTGTCTGTGTGTCTGTCTGTGTGCATTTCCCTACGCAATAACTCTGTCAATATTTAGGCTACAGACTCGAAATTTGATATACAGGGTACTGAGATTTGTTTTTGTTTAAAACTTATTTTTTTTTATTACTGCTACCAAAGATAAAATTGTAAATGTGTGTTCGTTTTAAGCTACAAACAAAATTAAAATGTATAGATTACCCACACACGTGTATTTTTTCACGTTCACGAAAAATATATCACGTGTTTTAACGGTAATCTAAAGCAAAACAATATTAAGTGATGCATACAATACTGTTCGATTTTAATAATACTGTTCGATTTTAATAATACTGTTCGATTTTTCTGGATTATTATTATATTATTAATATTATTATTATTATTATTGTTGTTATTATGATTATTATTATTAGTAGTAGTAGTAGTAGTATTAGTATTAGTATTATTAATAATAATCGTCATAACACACACACACACACACGAACACACACACATACATACATACATACATACATGTATATATATATATATATATATATATATATATATATATATATATATATATATATAGTCTTTGAAGTTTTTAATATTTAAAACTATACAAAAAATTACTTTTTATCATTCGTTAAAAAACCATCCAGTCAGTAAGTCATTTAATCACCTGCAATCACTGCATCAACTCTCTCGAATTTACTATAATACCAATTTTTTTTATTTTTCTGTTTTTCAAGGGATCATCAGTTGTTTACCCTGAAACACTGTTTCGGGGATTTAAATATATATATATGAGTATTGGGACGATTACTCGGAATCGAAAATCGAGAAAGGCGGAACTTTTAAAATATCGGTATCGGGATCGGTATCGGAATCGAAGAAAACTGATTATTTTCCGATACCAAAAAAAAAAAAACGATTTTTGTAATTGTTTATTATTTGGTTTATTTTTGTTTAAAACTTAATTTTCCATTTCTGTTACTGATTATGTAATAAAATGTAAAATATATAAAATAGTTGTCAGATAGAAACACAATTAAAATGTATTGATCACCTACCCAAGTGTATTTTTCACGTTCACTAAAATATATCAAATGTGTTTTTATGGTAATCTAAAAAAAAAAAAACTCTATAGCTTAATATTAAGTGATTTTAACAATACTATTCGATTCTCCTGGATTATTTCAATTTATTTTTATTGCAAAAAAAAAAAAAATGGTTTATTTCTGGTAATATTTTCATCAGATCCATTTGATCTATGCCCGCAATCGATGATATTGTAGGTCTACCAATTATAGTTACGTTTGTAAGTCGTAGTATTTCATTTGACTGCAGTCTGGAGTAAGGATTCTGGTTGGATGCGGTTGGGGTGTATTGATGGCGTTATAGATGGTCGTGATAACATTGTTGATGCGACCCTCATCATTTTAGTTATGTTGCTATGGTGACCGGGAGCCTGTTATTGTTATAAATTGTTATTGTTGATAAAAACCAGTCCTTAGTCAATCGGTGAAACAGATGCTATCGTATAGGACTCTTGATAGGGTGAAACGAATGATGGAGGGAAGCGAGGATAAGAGTGAGGGATAAAGATAAAAAAATAAAAGAATGAAGCAATGAACGAAAAATGGAAGAAGAGAAAAAAGAAAAAAAGCGACTTAAAAAATTATAAAAATGGGAAAGGAAAAAAGAAGAAAAACAATGAAGAATAAATAGGAGTAAAGAAAGAAAAGGTTACGAAAAACGACACAGCAAGGAAGATGAAGAAAAGAAAAAGAAAAGAGAAGGTGTTAATAGAAGTAAAGAAAGAAAAAGACTAAGAAAAACGAAACAGAAAGAAAGATAAATCAAAAGAAAAAGGAAAGAGACTGTGTTAATAGAAATAAATAAAGAAAAAGACTAAGAAAAACGAAACAGAAAGAAAGATAAATCAAAAGAAAAAGAAAAGAGAAGGTGTTAATAGAAGTAAAGAAAGAAAAATACTAAGAAAAACGAAACAGAAAGAAAGATAAATCAAAAGAAAAAGAAAAGAGAAGGTGTTAATAGAAGTAAAGAAAGAAAAAGACTAAGAAAAACGAAACAGAAAGATAAATCAAAAGAAAAAGAAAAGAGACTGTGTTAATAGAAATAAATAAAGAAAAAGACTAAGAAAAACGAAACAGAAAGAAAGATAAATCAAAAGACAAAGAAAAGAGACTGTGTTAATAGAAATAAAGAAAGAAAAAGACTAAGAAAAACGAAACAGAAAGAAAGATAAAAAATGATAGCATGTAAAAAAAAAGAAAAGAGAATGTATTAATGGAAATAAAGAAAGAAAAAGACTAAGAAAAACGAAACAACAAGGAAGATAAAGAAATGATAATACGTAAAATAAGAAAAAAGAAAAAAATGTGTTAATAGAAAAAGACTACAAAAAAAAAACGAAGCAGGAAGAAATATAAAGAAATGATAGCACGTAAAAAAGAAAAAAAGAAAAGAGAAGATGTTAATGGAAATAAAGAAAGAAAAAGACGACGAAAAACGAAACAGCAAAGAAGATAAAGAAACGAAAAGACGCAAAAAAAGAAAAAAGAAAAAAGGTCCTAATAGAAATAAAGAAAGAAAAAGACGACGAAAAACGAAACAGCAAAGGGTCCTAATAGAAATAATAAAAAAAAAGATTACGAAAAACGAAACCGCAAAATAAAGATAGAGTAAAAACGAAGACGAGAAAAATGGAAGAGGATAAACAAATATAAATAAAGCAAATCTGCAAAGAAAACCGTAAAAAGATACAGCTACGCTTATAAGGAAAAGGAGAAAAAGAAAGAGAATGGACAAGTAAAATAAAGAAAATAACGGCCACGAAAAACGAAAAACGAAACACACACACACACACACACACACACACAAACCCACACACAAACAAACAAAAAAAGACGGTACGAAAATGGTAAGAAGGAGAATGTATAAAAAGCAAAGAGAATGAAGAAAAGGAAGAAGGAAAGACTACAAAAAAGAAACAAAAATAAAGAAACAATTATAAGGAAAAAGAGCGAACGAAAAAGGAATGAACACGTATGAATAAAGACAGCTTATTCATTCAAGTGGCGTCCTGCATGGTTCAGACATTGACTATCCATCTATCTCTTTTCTTCGAGGCAACAAAAAAACATTAAAGAATAAAAAAAAGAAAGAAAGAAAACGTAAAAAGAAAAAAAATGAAAAGCAAATAAATAAATATGAATAAAGGAAGGACAAACTGTAAAAAAAAAGAAACAACGGAAAAGGTAAAAAGAAACAATTATCAGATAAACAGGATAAGGTAAAGTTGACAAGCTTCTGGGTTTGACCTTTACACCTGATCTGAAATGGAACACGTACATCAAGTCGCTGGAAAGATGGTGGGATCCTTCTACCGCATCAGAAGATATCTCACTACTGATGCAATTCTCTATCTATATAAAAGCCAAGTACGTTCAAGGATGGAATACTGCTGCCATATCTGGGCAGGAGCTGCTAAAAACAGCCTATCCTGCCTTGACAGAGTACAAAATAGACTTCATGGCTTAGTGGGGGATGCCATTTTCTCTACCCTGCAACCTCTCACCCACAGAAGAGACGTTGCGAGCCTATCCTTGTTTTATCGTTATTTCCATGGTAGGTGCTCGTCTGAACTCCAATCTCTCGTCCCCCTCGCCAATCTTTCACGAGAAACACCCGTCTAGCCGAATCCACTGTGAAAATTTTCCCCCACTCTTTATGTGTGCCTAAATCAAAACGTGGATTCCATGAACAAAGCTTCTTTCTTAGAACTGCACGCCTGTGGAACTCTGTTCCGTCTGCCTGCTTCCCACCTGACTACAACTTGGATGTCTTCAAGTCCAATGTTAACAAATTCCTAATGAACTGCCCCCTTAAGTAAACACTTCATCAAATCTCCACACTAACGTACTGTACTTGCAATAACCCTTATCCCTGAGTGGCTTCCGGGCCTTGATAAGTGGTGACCACTGTGTAAAAAAAAAGAAGAAAAATACATCAATAAAGGTTAAGATAGGATAATGAAGAATAAAAGATGCGATAAAAGTTTCGACAAATATTAATAAAGAAAGGAAACACTGCCAAAGAAAAAAAGAAACAGCAAGAAAGATGAAAGAAACAATAAGACGTAAAAAAAGAAAAAGTAAGAAATGCACAAATAAGTATTTACAAAAAAAAAAAAAGAAAAGAATTCAGAAAAATAAAAAAAAGAAAACACAAAGAAAAAGTACGAAAATGCGGAATATAAAGAAGGGAGAAACTACGAAAAAAAAAAGATGGCGACACGCTGAGAAATAAAATGAGAAAAAAAAGGAACAAAAGACACACTAAAAGGATTATTTCCACAGCCAAACAACGGCGCAGCTCACAAGAGCCATGACAGTCAACAAACCGGAAGTCCAAGACTTGAGGTTCGCCCTCATTTAGGCTCGTCAGTTTAATATATTTTAACCTAGGATTCAGAACCCGAGCCTCCTCCATGCGAGTCAAGCACTCGGCCAACTGAGCAAACGCCCCGCACACAAGAAAGTCTACTAACTAACACAAACCAAGCAAACCGAGGCGAAATCCGATCGTGGAATGAACCCACTTCATCTCGACCAAGGGACGTGGTCATCCAACCAGTTATAACCCAAGTCGGTGTCTCACAAGTAGGAATTTTAAACTCACTGGGTTAGGATATGTCTAGCTTATAAGCCCAATTAAGAGCGAAACTCGAGTCTTGAACATCCGGTTTGTTGACAGTCATGGCTCTTGTCAGCTGCGACGTTGTTTGACTGTGGAAATAATTGTATAATCTGTCATATTCTGAAAAGTCTAAAACTAAAATGAATGAAAAATTAGAGATAGTAAAGAAATAGCGAAGAAAAAAAGAAAGCAATAAAAATGAATGAAAAAAAAAAAAAGGAAAAATAAATTAAATAAAAATGGAATGAATCCAGCGAGAATATATAATGGATATACGAGGTTTCTTCAATGAGTTTCCAGATTTTTTCGTATTAGCACTGCTTGGTAGGACACATATGTAACTCTAAAATTTTATTGGATATCATTCTTCTAAAATGTCCTCACGTTCAGATTGCATTTTTGAAATTCACCAGCTTTGGCAATCATGCTTTAGTAGAGTGTATTCCAATTCCCATTGTAGCTGTTACTTTGAACCTGATATAAAAATGTAGCAGACATCTCAATAACCTACTGCATTTTCAAGAGTCTACGACAATTTTAAATAAGGACACTTAAAAAGAATGATATGCAATGAAATACTTCATTTATTTATTGCGGACTGTTATCCTCATCTTGGTTTTTAGTTGTTGTTTCACGGCGTTTCGGACAACTATTCCTCTGGCCTTCGCCAGATGATTACCACGACGACATAGGAACTCCGAATCATCTAACGGCAT
>NW_027633777.1:0-12500 GCF_053919585.1 Euprymna scolopes | reverse complement strand
GTATGTATGTATGTATGTATGTGTGTATGTAACTATCTATCTATCTATCTATCTATCTATTTTATACCGCGTATGTATGCGTGTATGTATGTATGTATGTAACTATCTATCTATCTATCTATCTATTTTATACCGCGTATGTATGCGTGTATGTATGTATGCATGCATGCATGTATGTATGTATGTATGTGTGTATGTAACTATCTATCTATCTATCTATCTATTTTATACCGCGTATGTATGCGTGTATGTATGTATGTATGTAACTATCTATCTATCTATCTATCTATTTTATACCGCGTATGTATGCGTGTATGTATGTATGTATGTATATCTGTATGTATGTATGTAACTATCTATCTATCTATCTATCTATCTATTTTATACCGCGTATGTATGCGTGTATGTATGTATGCATGCATGTATGTATGTATGTATGTATGTATGTGTGTATGTAACTATCTATCTATCTATTTTCTACCGCCTATGTATGTATGTATGTATGTATGTACGGCATAATCACGTTAAAACACCGGTTCTCATCAGATCACCGAAGTTAAGCAACGTTGAGCCTGACTAGTACCAGTTGGGTGACTATTTCGGAATTCTAGGCGCTGTATGTGCTTTTAGCACTGTCAAGACTGAAGGCAGCTAGTGCATACATACATACATGCATGCATGCATGTATGTATGCATGTAAATAAATAAATCGCAAAAAGTTGATGTTAACATATAAAATAGTGAAAGCATTCTGTTGACAATATCTTTAATAATGTATCTACTCATAAAGTTCATATATATATATATATATATATATATATATATATATATATATATATTAAGCGATCTTGTCAGTGTGCGTGTGAACAGTCTCTACCAAACTCCTCTCCTGATATTTGGTTAACAACGTTGAAATTTAATATATAAAGTATTTAGATCAGTAATAGACTTTCGATTTGTTTTTTAGCCGGCAAAAATTGTTTTCAAGGGGTTAATATTCAAAACAAAACTGTAAAATTCTTTTGACTCCTAATGGCGGTAGTTATTTATTTGCCGCCCACCTCGGCAAAATGTGGCACAAGGCCGGAAAGTGGGGATCCAGCAGGCTCCCCTAAAGGAGGGGCACTCCTGCAACTGTAAAAATTGCCTGAGTAACCCCGTCGGCATTCCCCGGTAGGGGCGCCTCAGGCAGTAAGCAATTAACTTACTCCACCGAAAAGCCCAGTGGCAAGGCCTGGGAGGGTGGACCTCCTAGGTATTACCCAGGCGGCGTACCTCAGTCCAATAGGTGCTGGGTCGGTTCCCGGTCCCTCACCTGTTGAGCTGAGTATCAAGTGACGAATCCTTGACGAGTACTACTACCCTGTCTCCCTGCAGCCGAAGCCGCTAGGAGACACATCCCCATCAGACAAACTAATGGGGATAGATATTTATTTGCTGCCCACATCAGCAAAATGTGGCACAAGGCCGGAAAGTGGGAACCCCGCAGGCTCCCCTAAAGAAGGGGCACTCCTGCAATTTTAAAAATTGCCTGAGTAACCCCGTCGGCATTCCCCGGTCGGGGCGCCTCAGGCAGCAAGCAATAAACTTGCCCCACCGGAAAGCCCGGTGGCAAGGCCTGGGAGGGTTGACCTCCTAGGTATTACCCAGGCGGTGTACCTCAGTCCAACAGGTGCTGGGCCGGTTCCCGGCCCGTCACCTGTTGGGCTGAGTGTCAAGTGACGAATCCTTGACTTGTACTACCCTATCTCCATGCAGCCGAAGCCGCTAGGAGACCTTCCTCATCAGACAAACTAATGGGGATATGAGACGATTGGATTCGCCAATCATTTTTATAACCAATGGCTGTGCTAAAACACCAATGAAAACGTCCCAAAATTATTATAAGAATTGTCGAATTTTGGATTCAATCAGTTCGCCGTTTACTACGTCACGGACTGCATTTAATTCTTGGCCGCCATCTTGGTTACTGATCTGAACTACGCCGCCATCTTTGTTCAACACAATATCTCAGAACTTAAGAGGTTAACTACGTCACGGACCGCATTTAATTCTTGGCCGTCATCTTGGTTACTGATCTGAACTACGCCGCCATCTTGGTTACTGATCTGAACTACGCTGCCATCTTTGTTCAACACAACGTCTCAAAACTTAACAAAAACAGTTGACTGTATATATGTATGTAAATAAGTCATTAGGCTCCGAAATACCATAGTGTAAAGAGTTCTCAGCCATCCAACACCTCTAATTGATATATACCTTATTAAATAAATGAATAAATCTATATATATTACTTAATTATGTCTCTTTATTGACTTCTTTGTATGTATGTATGTATGTATGTATGTATGTATGTATCTATGTATGTATGTATTGGGGTAGAGAGGGCTCCCGTAAGCCGTGGTCAAGGCAACCTTTCTAGGAGAAGCAAATCTCTGATTTAAAAAACCATAAAGCGGAAGACCAGTACCCACATTAAGCTGGTCTGCAGTTTAATTTGTTGCTGGCTATCTTGCTCTTGCTTGTTGCTGGATCTCAACATTTTGAACCGAGAAAGAGACTTAGCTGTCGTACAAAGCTAAGACTCTATAACATCATCTTTGTAAAGATACTCCCTCAGGCATTTGGGCTCATGGACTTTAAGTGTCTGAGGGAGTGGCACTCGTCTGACAAGACGTTGCAATCATCATGTATGTATGTGTCTACCTATCTATCCTAAACTGTCTTTTTGTATGTATTTAAATACGGTTTCCTGCTTAAATCTATCTATCTATCTATCCTGAAGTCTTTTTGTATGTATTTAAATATGGTTTCCTGCTTAAATCTATCTATCTATATATCTATCTATCTATCTATCTATCCTAAACTGTCTTTTTGTATGTATTTAAATACGGTCTTCTGCTTAAATTTATCTATGTATCTATCTATCTATCTATCTATCCTAAACTGTCTTTTTGTATGTATTTAAATACGGTTTCCTGCTTAAATCTATCCATCTATCTATTTATCCATCCATCCATCTATCTATCTATCTATCTATCTATCCTAAACTGTCTTTTTGTATGTATTTAAATACGGTTTCCTGCTTAAATCTATCTATCTATCTATCTATCTATCTATCTATCTATCCTAAACTGTCTTTTTGTATGTATTTAAATACGGTTTCCTGCTTAAATCTATCCATCTATCTATTTATCCATCCATCCATCCATCCATCCGTCCATCTATCTATCTATCTATCTATCTATCTATCCAGAACTGTCTTTTGTATGTATTTAAATACGGTTTCCTGCTTAAATCTATCCATCTATCTATCTATCTATCTATCTTTCTATCTATCTATCTATCCTAAACTGTCTTTTTGTATGTATTTAAATACTGTTTCCTGCTTAAATCTATCTATCTATCTATCTATCTATCTATCCTAAACTGTCTTTTTGTATGTATTTAAATACGTTTTCTTGCTTAAATCTATCTATCTATCTATCTATCTATCTTTCTATCTATCTATCTATATCTATCTATATCTATCTATCTATCTATCTATCTATCTATCCTAAACTGTCTTTTTGTATGTATTTAAATACGGTTTCCTGCTTAAATCTATCTATCTATCTATCTATCTATCTATCTATCCTAAACTGTCTTTTTTATGTATTTAAATACGGTTTCCTGCTTAAATCTGTTGCATAGTTCTTATTAGAAGAGGACTGATGTTATATATTTGTTGTTGTTCATATTAGTAAAAGAGCGTCTTAGAGTGTTCATGTTGGGTGCAGATATATCGCGTATATATATATATATATATATATATATATATATATATATATATATATGGAGAGAGAGAGAGGGGGAGACAGTTCTCTATATATAAAAACAGGGTACATGTTAATACATGAGAGCCGACGGCATGTAATACACAATGAGAGGAGATTTGATATATAGATAGATAGACCGAGAGATAGTGCTTTTGATAGAGGAGTTTGACATACGTTTGACAGTTCTGTGAATGGGAGTGTTTCTATAACATTGACACATATATTTCTTCACCTATTTCTGAGATGATGATTTTCACAAAGTTCTTATAATATAAATTCACAATACCTTTTCTGTTGAATAACATAACACGAAGACGCAGATACAAAATTAGGAAAGTGTTCGCTTATTCCATTCGACCGGTCAATGGCTTTGCATCAAGGAATAAGTCCCTACATGATTCTTTATTCTCCCCTCCACTTCCGAGGTTCCATGCCAACTCTGTCTCTGACTCACTTATTTCTCTCTTCTCCCCTGACTGACTGACTTATCTAACTCAAGCTCTCTATATTGAGAACTCATGACGTCATTGCATGCCCAACACGTGCATATCATACTCGTCGCCTGACATGCTTCCTCTAACCTAATTTTCCTAACCCACTTTACAAATATGTTTAACATTTTCCATTGTCCGTTTTTAAATTCCTTATTTTAATTTCATTTCTTTAACGGAAACAAAATTATATCATTACATTCCTTTTTCAATAAACAGATATCTAACTATTTTATGTGAACTAAACAATGGTTAATTCTACATTCCATTTTCAATAACATTCTATATTTATTTCAACTTATGATCGGAATTCTCAATTCCAAATCTGGCTTCGCAAGTTCAAATCCTCGGCTATCCATCTCATATGTACTCACAAGATCAGGCGGCTGTTCTTTAACAACTCTATCTATCTATCCTAAACTGTCTTTTTGTATGTATTTAAATACGGTTTCCTGCTTAAATCTATCTATCTATCTATCTATCCTAAACTATATTTTCTATATATTCTTGTATGTATTTAAAAACGGTTTCCTGCTTAAATCTATCTATCTATCTATCTATATATCTATCTATCTATCTATCTATCTATCTATCTATCTATCTATCTATCCTAAACCGTCTTTTTGTATGTATTTAAAAACGGTTTCCTGCTTATATCTATCTATCTATCTATCTATCTAGCTAGCTAGCTAGCTAGCTAGTTAGCTAGCTAGCTGTTTATCCTAGACTGTTTCTTTGTATGTATTTAAATACGGTTTCCTGCTTAGATCTATCTATCTATCTATCTATCTATCTATCTATCCATCCATCCATCCATCCATCCTAGACTGTTTCTTTGTATGTATTTGAGTACGATTTAAACTATCTATATATCCTTTCCTGCTCAGATCTAACTTTCTATCTATCGAGTGAGTATGTATTATGTATCTATCTTTTTATCTCTCTATTTTAAACTCATCATTTGTATATATTTGAAGGGTATATCTATATTTACTATCTATCTCTCCCTCCCTTTCAATCCTTCTCCTCTCTCTATATATATATATTTGTAGTCATCGACACACAGTCCTGTTTCGTTGTATCACAACTCATCAGTGCCGCTAGACTAGCATCTCTCCCAAGCCAAGGATTGAATCTAGAACCGTCGTGCTGACAGTCGGCAGTTCTCCCACTTGACCATGGAATTGACGCCCGTAAATAACTCGTCGGAATGTCTATTTAAATAGACACCGCCACCACTTTTATAGTGCTCAATTCGCATTTTCAGCCAATTAAGTAGCGGGTGAGATTATTTACGACAGTGCTCTACCCAAAGGGGGGGGGCTTAATATATATATATATATATATATATATATATAACTATCAACTTATCTCTCTATCCTAAACTTATCATTTGTATATATTTGAGGACGGTACTATCTATCTATATTTTTCCTATCTATCTATCTATCTGTCTATCCCTCCCTTTCAATCGTTCTCTCTCTCTCTCTCTCTCTCTCTCTCTCTCTCTCTGTATATATATATATATATATATATATATATATAGCTTTCTGTCTATCTATCTTCCTATCAACTTATCGCGGCATGGTTTCCCACCGTGACATTCGGGCAGTAAAAAAAAAGAATGAGCACATTCAAATACTGACCAATTTCTCTTCGATTCACAGCTATGCCATTTCGATGACCTACTACAAGAACCGCTTGCGTCATCTTAATCTCCTTCCTTTTGAAATGATGGTTTTGTCGTGAGCAGAGTTCACTTTTGCGCCCACTCGTCTTCATATCGGAAGTACACAGGACGCGCATGCGTGAATCATTCGGCATTGTTCTCTTTTCATTTCTCCTCCTGACTTCTGAAAGCTGGCCGGCGACAAAGGATGAAGATGGTTTGATGAGATTGTTCAGAAAAAACAGCGAGCGGTAGCCTTCATCCGAAATGGCGTCTCTTTAAAAATAAAAGGACTATCAGGGCTACCTGAGATTGCCCGGGGACAAAAAAAAAAACAACAACAAAAAAAAAAAATAAAAAACAACAACAACTAAATATGAAATGCTAAATAATGTTAAGTTTCTCAGTGCCATCCCAAAGAGAAATTCCTTGTTTTTTTATATATTGTTTTACTTTTTATTTTTTTTCTATAGGAGTCACCACTTATGAAGGCTCGGGAACCACTCAAGGATAAGAGTTAATGAGTGTGCGGTAGTCAATGGGACTATATCGTAGTAATCGTTAGTAGTGGAAATTTGGTAAATTGGTTTACTTAAGAAAACAGCTAATTAAGACCGTTTTTACGTTGAACTTGAAGACGGCCGTGTTGTATCCAGTTGGAAAGCAGACAAATGGAATAGAGTTCCACAGGCGTGCAGTTCTAAGAATGAAACTTTGTTCATGGAATCCACGTTTAGGTTTAGGCATAGACGAAGAGTGGGATAAATTAATTGATAGTGGTTTAAGCTTGATGAGTTTTTTTTTTTCGTCACAGTTTGGCTAAGGGAGATTGGAGCTCAGACGAGCACTTGCCATGAAAATAAAGCAAATAGAGCAGAGACAGGCTTAAAACGTTTCTATACAGGTAGAGAAATGCATCGGCAGTGAGATAACTATTGAACGGGTAGATCCATCTACTTTTCCAGCGACCTCGGCAATGGATTTGATGTACGTGTACCGTTTCAAATCAGTAAAGATCAGAAAAAGAAGCTTATCTAAACAAAATATATATGAACGGTGAATAAATAAAGCTTAGGGGGCTTTCATAGCATTATTGTAAATTCAAAATCTAATGA
Source organism: Euprymna scolopes (assembly GCF_053919585.1). Taxonomy (NCBI): domain Eukaryota; kingdom Metazoa; phylum Mollusca; class Cephalopoda; order Sepiida; family Sepiolidae; genus Euprymna; species Euprymna scolopes. The sequence continues at coordinate 5,407 of NW_027633777.1, read as the reverse complement.
GCTCCTCCATCTTGATGTTCACTCATTTTAACCTTATCTTTCTCTCTCTCTCACACACACACACACACACACACACACACACACATATATATATATAACTACTTAATTTACTCACATAAATTAATATACGAAAGTATAGATTTATGCGTAAAATTTAAGTATTTACTTCAAAAGTGCTCAATATGTAGGTAGAGCTAGTTAGTAATTTATAAAATATATATGGCGATTAAGCTACACTGAATATTCCGCGTTTCATCCACTCTAGGACTCTTCAAGCTTATGCGCGAATTCTGTGGTTGTTTATCGTTTTTATATGCTCCTCTTCTATTGAGATTTTAGTTAGCCAATCAGCTTTCTAGTTTACAAGATAAAATTTACCCTAGGATAGCGATACAAAATAGTTTTAAAATTAACAAAAACAATAGAAAATAAACAAATAAATGAATTAAATAAACATGAACATACATAAACGATCACACATATATGTATGTATATATATATATATGTATATATCTACATATATGTATGTACACAAATATTTATATATAAACTAACATAAAAAACACTAACCTCGTTTTAAAAAAGATCAAGAAACTAAATAGAGCACACACAAAGGAACAGGTCAACCAGAGGCCAAATAGGCCTTTCTCCGATAAATGCATGCTCATTGGCTGATAGGAAGGGCGCGGTGGATACTAGAAAGCTGATTGGCTAACTAAAATCTCAATTGAAGAGGAGCATATAAAAACGATAAACAACCACAGAATTCGCGCATAAGCCTGAAGAGTCCTAGAGAGGATGAAACGCGGAATATTCAGTGTAGCTTAATCGCCATATATATTTTATAAATTACTATATATATATATATATATATATTTGTGTAGAAATATATTTTTTTATAATATCTATCAATCCTTATTTAAGAAGCCCAATGTAATTACAGAGCAATATAGAGAATAAATGGCAAACAGTTGTATTCCAAAATTCATGCTGTTTACCATCTTATAACTTATTCCTTTAATTCAGTTGACTTATACAATTCTTGACAGTATCTGTTTCGTAGCGCAAAATCAGTCACTTAATTATTATATCAATCAGTGAATCTATTATGCCCTTAACTCATCAGAAGAAATAGCAACAATCAATCCGTTAAAAGGAATTGAAATGTGACTTGACATGATTAAAATCCGAAAATTGGAAGAGAAACTGCAAATACCTTTTTATTTCTCCATTACGCCATATTTAATTTTTATCAAACAAAGTCATTAAACCCAACTATTCGTAGTAACAATTTTATTTAATTTATGAATTTTCTAACAAAATGTTCTATTTAATAATTAGTAAATTTATTAATTCTTATTTGTGTATGCATACTTGTGAAAAACATATCAATAAATTATAAACTATTATACATGTTTGTATATACGAAACTAAACTAAGCTAAACCACAAAAACAAAAAAAAAGATTGATCATTACGGTCGGTTATCATAACTAATCTATTAATTAGAATTGAAAACAATACATAATTTAATTCTGTTAGCTATTATAATTTTTAAAATTATGCAATTAAAAAAAAACTATACTTACGATGTTGGAATAATAATTAAAAAAATTAATTAAATATGCTATCAATACAATTATTGTTTAAAATTTATTAAATAACGGTTTTTAATAGAACACTTATAACAATTCTCTCCCTAGAAACATTGACTAAGAAACCGCTATTTAATAAAATGACGTTTTTCTTAATGTAATATGCAAATGAGATGATTACTTTATATATAGAAATAAATGAGAGAGTAAAGTAAGGAAGCTTTTGTATATATTAATCAAATTGTGAAGAAACAAACAAATAATCAAACAAACATAACCCTTATCCCTGAATGGCTTCCGGGCCTTGATAAGTGGTGACCACCATGTAAAAAAACAAAAAACAAAAAAAAAACAAGACAGGAATACGAATATATATATATATATATATATATATATATATATATATATATATATATATGATAGCTGATTTTCTGACCGAAAACCGATTAAAAAGATTTTACCAAATCTCAATAACCCTTAGTCATAAAACACACTGACTAAAAAAATCACCCTGAAGAAGTTCGAGTGTTACATCAATTGAAACATCGCGCAAATAACACCCAAGAAATACAGGTCATGAATTCTCATCTCAAAAATTAAAAAAAAAATCTAGTATATAAGAGGCTACATGTGTGTCTGTCTGCCTCCATATTTTCAAACTATATCTCAACGGAAACAAAAAGTCGTAAAGCGGCGCTAGGCACCTCAAATGATCAGATTTTTTATGGGTGTTTAAAATAGCTTTTAAGAGGTAAAAAATTGGTCCAAATTGAAAAAATCGTTAAACATACTGAATATTTTAGTTTATTTTTTTTTATTTTTTATCAGTCCATATGTGTGTCACGTTGCTACAATGGTAATGCCACCAGCTTTGAATGCGACAGTGTTGATTTCAATTCTAGCTGGTGGCACCAAAAACTTTTGTAAATCACGACTCTATAATAATATATACGGAACATGGACAAATTAAAATATCATATTTAAGCATATTTTACGCCAGGGCAAAGCTGGGCGCCCTATCCCCAACTAGTGTTATAATAAAAAAAAATTTTTGTGGGCCAGATCCGACCTGCGGGCTGTATGTCTCTTTCCTTTTATTCTAGAGTGTTGTACTTTTAATATGATCAAATTTCATGTTATCCGTCTCATACGCGAGGTCGCGAAAGAATGACCCGTGAGCGCCTTGATCGAGGAACTAATGTCCTAAGGCGGAATAGGGCGAGCCAGAATCACTTTACTGGACGAAATATAATCTTTCCACCAACAGTAGACCCTGATAACAATCTCGCCCAAGATAATGGGGTTTTCGGCCTTAATGAGGAAATGAAACGACAGGCTTTTTGTTAAGTTCTTGGTGAACAGGTGCTCAGCTATCGGGAAATTAGTGACACATTGCGTACTTAATCTTTTCCTGTTTTTTCGTTAACTCATCTACACTCAAACTCTGGTAGTCTATTTCCCTCAACCTTCTCTCTCTCATTATCTCTCTCTCTTATATATATATATGCATATATATATATATATATATATATATATATATATATATATATATATATATATATATATATATATAATGTGTATATATATTTATATGTACGTATGTATGTATCTATCTATCTATTTATCTATCTATATATACATACATATATATGTATATATATATAGACACATATACATATACATAGATACACACACACACTGATATACATACACACATACATACATAGATATGTTTATATATATATGCATACATACACACATATATGTGTATATATATATATACAGAACACTTATATATAACTATACTTACACGTGCGCGCGCACACACACACACACACACACACACACACACACACACACACACACACACACACATATATATATATATATATATATATTGATTGTTGGAGAGCTATTGGCTACACATTAGCAAACGTGTTTCAATGACCCCCCAGTAGGGTAAATCACCTCATCAGGCCAAAAACCATGCTGGGGGGTCATTGAAACACGTTTGCTAATGTGTAGCCAATAGCTCTCCAACAATCAATATATTGTTCTGTTTCATGCATTGAGCACTCTTTGGAATGACATATTGTGTTGTTGTTATGAGTTACTGAAAAATTCTACCAACAGTATAATATATATATATATATATATATATATATATATATATATATATATATATATATATATATATATACACACGAGCAAACAGTTGATAAAACATGTTAAAAAACACTTTGAAATGAGTTAAAAACATATTTAATCTGAAAAGGAAACACTAGATAAGTGGATAGTCCTTAATCCCACGGAGTTTCGAAGAAATATTTTCCTTCTCATCAGAGGGTAGGAATTAGCAAAATGCGGGATCGGATTTTGCATGCAAAAGTATTTGATGAAACAACAAGTAAGTCAAAGATCTTACTTGAAAACAAAAAAAGTAAAGCAGAGGGAATATGGTGAAGAAAAAGGTGATTACACGTGAATGGATAGTCTGGTGGAAGATAAATAATCTAGTGACGGTAAAATCCAAATATGTAACTTCAAGTAAGTTATTTGTAATTTATTATTTTATATATATATATATATATAAACATTTCTATGGTAAGAATAACCTATCTGGAAAAAAAGCTCTACCCGATTAAGAGGAGCAAACAACAGAATAAATTATGAATAAAAAAAGGAAAGTTACATATGAGCACTATCATATAACAAGCGTTACATAAAGAGGAATAAGGGATACAAATTTTTGCATTTCGAAGGAGAACAAGCCATTAAACGGAAAAATGACTGCACTAACATTTAGCTTCAAAATGCCATGGCCTAAAAAGGTTTCACTCTTATGTATCTGTAACCTTCAATTGTTTGATAATATAATAATGTTTCTATGTCATTTTAGTCAGTATCTTCTTCATATATTATATACTAGCAGATTTACCCTACGTTGCCCGGTATAAAATGTAACTTTAAATTCTTTTCAAAAATAAAGTAAAAAAAAAAGCAGAAATAAACCGAGACATGCAAGTATTGTGTTTTTTTCTAAAGGGTTCACTTCTTGTAAGTAAAAAAAAAAAAAAACAGAAATAAACCGAGACGTGCAAGAATTATTTTTTTCTAAAGAGTTCACTTCTTGTAAGTAAAAAAAAAACAGAAATAAATCGAGACATGCAAGTATTGTGTTTTTTTTTCTAAAGTGTTCACTTCTGGTAAGTAAAAAAAAAAACAGAAATAAACCGAGACTTGCTAGTATTGCTTTTTTTCTAAAGAGTTCACTTCTTGTAAGTAAAAAATACAGAAATAAACCGAGACGTGCAATTATTTTTTTTTCTAAAGAGTTCACTTCTTGTAAGTAAAGAAATACAGAAATAAACCGAGACGTGCAAGTATGGCTTTTTTCTAAAGACTTCACTTCTTGTAAGTAAAAAGAACAGAAAAAACCGAGACATGCAAGAATTATGGTGTTTCTAAAGAGTTCACTTCTTGTAAGTAAAAAAAACAAACAAAAATAAACCGAGACGTGCAAGTATTGTTTTTTTCTAAAGAGTTTCTTGTAAGAAAAAAAACAGAAATAAACCTACACATGCAAGAATTATGTTTTTTTTCTAAAGAGTTCACTTCTTGTAAGTAAAAAAAAAATTAACCGAAGCATGTAAGAATTATTTTTTTCTAAAGAGTTCACTTCTTGTAAGTAAAAAAAAAAAGAAATAAACCGAGACATGCAAGTATTGTTTTTTTTTCTAAAGAGTTCACTTCTTGTAAGTAAAAAAAAACAGAAATAAACCGAGACGAGCAAGTATTGTTTTTTTTTCTAAA
>NW_027633776.1:0-31520 GCF_053919585.1 Euprymna scolopes | reverse complement strand
GTCTGATTTTTTAAAGGGATACAACACAGTAATGTGATACAAATCGTCTTATTTTCTTTTGGCTCTAAAACTTTTCCGGGTAGAGATTTCTTTTAAAACGAATTCTCTGCACTTACTAATTGAGTAATGTGAGATTGTAACCGTCTAATCAGATAAAAAATTAAAATCTTATTCTCCTCCTTAAATAAGTATGGCTTGATGAAATTTCGTTCGATAGCATATAAGACATCCACTGCTGTTGACTAAAAGGGCGATAGGTATTTTTATGTGGCTGAGTCTGAACCCAGCAGTGTATATTCTGCTCGTTGATATGACAGTTGTCGTTAAAGAAAATCAACAAAAACATGTTCATTTTAAATCCATTTGACTGATATATTCAGAAAATATTCTCGTTCTGCTTTGTTTCGATTGGTTTGCCTCTACAAGATTTCAAATTTTTACAAAAGGAGTTTGAGGTCAGCTTGGAAGGTCCTCAAAACTTATGTTCTCGTAATGTGAGTTTCTTGAGAAAGACGGCGTGTTGATTTCCTGGGGGATTTCTCAATGCGTTCCAGTAAACTCCTAATATTGTCAGGAATTATGTCCGAAAGATATAGACCAAAGTTACCTTATTCATACTTCATTAAGATTAAGAATAGTTAAAATTATAAAAAACTAAAGCAAACACGTAAAAAGTAATTGTGTTGCCTTTGATAACAGTTACGTATTGTACGATTTTTGTTATGTTCCATTTATAAAAAAAGTTTAGATGTTATTACGTGTTCATAGTTTTGTTGAAATAGCATGGTTTCAAGGACTGGCCAAGTTGATCTGAATGTTATATATATATATATATATATATATATATATATATATATATATATATATATATATATATATATACAGAGAGACATGCAGATAGAAACAGAGAGGAGTAATGTTAACGTAATTAAACTGTTAATTATAGAATATATAAAAGACTTTAAATATTTAAATAGTAAACATATTTATTTTGTTTTTGTTTGAAAACGATTACAACTTGCAATCTATCTATATATCTATAAAAGTGGAAATGTCTGTCTATCTCTCTGTCTGGCTGTGTGCCTGTGTATATTTCCCTATACAATAACTCTGCCAATTTTCAGTCTACAGACTCGAAATTTGATATACAGGGTACTGAGATTTAGGGAAACTTTGTAATCGGTTTTCGGCCAGACATTTTACTGTTAAGAGGGTAAAGTTCAACGATTTGACCTTTGAGAACTCTACCAAACTCCTCCGCCAATTTTGCGTATAAACACTTGAAATTTTAGATATAGGCTCCTTGAACATGGATCTAACTTAACTTGATTTGAGTCCAAAACAATAAATGTTAAGGGGTCATAATAGGAGTCAATTTTTTTTTATTTGACCTCTGCCATGTCTACCAAATTACTAAAGACAATTTCTAGTCTAAACATTTAAAATTTTACATAAAGGGTATTAAGAGATAGGGCAAGCTTTTTAATCGGTTTGGGTCGAAAATTTGAGCTACCAATATATAAATGTATGCATGTATGTTTGCATGTCTGCCCAAAACTATCGACAGAGGCGACGGATTTTCACAAGATCAGTATTGTTTTAAAGGTAGAGCCTTCAGACCACAAATACCGAAAAATTGGCTAAAAACATTAATTTCTTTACCCTCAGCTAGGCACTTTTCTACAGGGAGAGGTCGGTTTTTTCGTCGTTATTTTCAAAAGTCATCCCCCCTTTTCGATTTTCTAGCCTTAATTAAAACCTACGTCACTTTCAGTTTGACGGTAGTCGTAACAGTAAAGACGTCAAGTTTTTTCCGTTCTTTTCCTCCTTCGCGGTACTGGTTTGGGTCTGACTTCCTCCTACCAATTTTCTTTTGCTCAACACACACTTCCAAACACCCGGGCAACGCTGGGCACCCATTCTAGTATATCTATAAAAGTGAAAATGTCTGTGTGTGTGTGTGTTTGTGTTTGTGTCTGTGTGTGTACATTTCCCTACCACATAACTCTGTCAATTTTCAGTCTACAGACTCGAGATTTGACATCAGCGGTGTTGAGATTTGGGAAAATATTTTTAATCGGTTTTCGGCCAGAAATTTGGCTGTCAAAGGGTCAAAGTTCAACGATTTGACCTTTGAAAACTCTACCAACCTCCTCCGCCAATTTTGGGTCTAAACACTTGAATATTTAGATGTAGGTTACTTGGACGCGGATCAAACTTTTTAATTTGATTTGAGCCCAGAAATAAAGATTTAAGGGGTCAAAATATCGGTCAAATGTAAAAAAAAATTGTCTGCTCTACCAATTTACTCAGCTAATTTCCTTTGAAATTTTACATAAGGGGTATTCAAATATAGAGCAAGCTTTTTAATCGGTTTGAGTTGAAATTTTGAGCTGCCAAAGGGTCCAAATTCAAAAGATTTGACCTATGAGGTGTTTAGCAAATACTCAGCCAGCTTTTGGTCTAATCATTTAAAATTTACACATAACGGGTATTCAGACATGCGGCAAGCATTTTAATCAGTTTTTGGGCGAGAATTTGGCTGCCAAAAGGTCAAAGTTTAAAGAGTTGTACTTTGCAGATTCTACCAAATTCCTCCGCCAATTTTTGGTCTTAACACTTGAAATTTTAGATGTTAGATAACTTGGACATGGGTAAAAATTTTATTTTGATTTGAGACCAAAATAATAAATGTTAAGGTGTTAAAATTTGGTCAAAAGTTAAACAAATTTTACCTCTCTATGAAATTACTCAGACTATTTTTTTATTTAAACATTTAAAATCTTGCATAAAGTGTATTCACACGTAGGGCAAGTTATGAACAGTACATAGGGCCCGGGCAAAACCAGGATATCCTACTAGTTAAAACTACAAATAAAATAATCATACATAAAAAATTTGGGACACGAAAAAGGTACAATTTTATCTATCGAGTTCTAAATCTCTACCGATAGACGCACAACTATGGTAAAGACAATATTTGCAAACCATATGTAAATTTATAAAGTAGGGTTATTTTGCCGTATAGAAACATGTTTGTTTTGTTTTTTAGTCTGAAAACGATGCCTACTTACAATGAAAATGCATTATAAAGTTGAAACGCTAAAAATGTACATTTTTTTTTTTAAATATTATTTTCAGTTTTAATAGTTTTACCTATATTAGAATTCTTACACCGGAACTTCTAAATCAGAACTCGCAAAAACCGGAAGCTGGTCGACGGTTTCAACGCCCCAGGCAAAACGATTTCAATATATATATATAAATATATATATATATATATATATATATATATATATATACACACACTCGAAAGAATGATTGTATGTATAATATTTACAATAATTATATGATTTAAGGAGAGTAGAAAGTAGATCTTGTGTTGCATTTCTGCAGCCATCTTATCCGTGCTTCTCATATTTTATATTTATGTCCTCACATTCCAGGAGTAATATTTCTGGCAAAAAGGGATAAATCCCTTTTTCTCTGCGTTATAATCTGATATCTATTGTTAGAAATTTTATGATTATGAAATATAATTTTCAGCTCCCTACATCAAATAGCTTCATGCACTGTTATCGGGATTTCCATATATATATATATATATATGTGTGTGTGTGTGTGTGTGTGTGTGTGTGTGTGTGTGTGTGTGTGTATATATATATATATATATATATATATATATATATACGTTGAAACAGTTAAAAATAAATGTTTAAATTTCAACAAGGTTTCTCGCGATTAATGGTGGCCGAATGGATTTTCCCCTTGCTAATGAAATCAGAGATGGTTTCGTTATCTGGTTCGAATCGTGACACTCTGTACTGATGATTCCCGAAAGGATGAAACATAAGGTATGTCTGTGGGTATTTGATAATTATAGTAAATAATTATGTCAGCCTCTTTAAGAAACTCGTTCCTTTTCATTGAGCAATTTACAATTGAAAGGAAGTCGGTCACTTTAGCTCTCATGTGCAGATGCTCATATAATGATTAGATCACTCTGACAAACATTAAAATATTTAAAAAGTAAATGTTTAAATTTTAATTATATTTCCCGCGGTTACAGGTAGCCGAATAGATTTGGTCCGTGCTAATGGAGTCGGAGATGGCTTCGTTGCCGGGTTCGAATATCTCAACCGGTGTTAATCGTGACACACTGCACTGGTGATTCCCAAAAGGATGAAACACTAATGTCTGTAGGTATTTCAGAATTTTTTATAGTAAATAATTATATATAATTGTATGTTTTTACTGATGCTTTTATTTTCCTTATATATATATATATATATATATATATATATATATATATATATATATATTGTGTGTGGGTGTATGAATGCATATATAAATTGAAATACCTCTAAGTTACATTTATAAGCTAAGTACAACTCAAATCTATTTTATGAAGTATAATTAAAAGGATAATGGTTTTCTTTTCTTTTTTTCTACGTCACCTGGTGTTAAAACGAGAATATTTGCAGTAAATAATAAAAATAGGGCCTGTGTGTTTTTCTTCAACGGTGATCTTTTCAAATATCCGGGTTTTATATCGCACCCCCAAAGTGACTCAATTAAGATTGTGCTCTCCGTGATGTAACGGTGTTTTAAATTTTTTATTGAAATACGTATGTTTCATGTTTATAAGCCAAATACAACGCAATGCTTTGTTTTATAAAATAAACGAATATTTAGTTTTTAATTCTAAACTTTTCTACATTATACGCCTTTTTCAATGTAAATAATATTAATTTGAGAAAAAAATGTATTTGCGTTATATTTGGCTAAAGTAAGTCTGGTTTAGTTTTATGCAAATGTATAAAAAGAATGTTGCAGCATTTCCTGAGAGTGTAAATGAGTCCTGTTTCTATAAAATGTAAACAATATGTATTAGACATTGGGATGTTTTTATGAAAATCGTTTTACACAAGGCATTAAGCCACTTTATGGAAAGAGCTAGAAAAAATTCCACTTTAATATCAAAACTAATCTACAGTAAATGATCTGATACAGAAAACAGCAATTCTACTCATTATTTTTGTTGTAGGTTTTGAGGATGACAGTACCACATAACCATGCAGGGATATGTCCTTGACTTGTGACGAAGGGTTCATCCTGATGTGTATACATATCTAATGTTGATTCTTCACTATTTGAACCCTACGTTATGTTGTTGCTGTCTATTTATGTTATATTTATATGTAATTTTTCATATGCGCGCGTGCACGCGCGTTGTTCTTGTCCATCTGACATTCATTTTGTTCTTGGAGCGAAGGCTGGAACCTGTTTGAACAAATATTCATTAACTTCCAAGAACGCGGGTTGGTTTTATGTAGTTTTTATTCACTTTCCCGGTGTCGATCGCAGAAGAATGGAACGTGAATATTTTTGCTTGCATGGTTAATTCTCGGTCTCTGTTTTAACACACACAGCTCCCTCCCCACTGAGAAGGGGGGGGCGACCTGTTAAACCGTCCGCCCTGCTCAACGTCCAAATTCCAACTCTAATGATCTCCGTCTAACCTGATCCACGTAACTCACACGTATATCCTGTCAGCTGAGTAGATGCTTCCGATAAACCTGTCTATGATCTAGCTTTGTCATATTTTGACAGTTTTTGTCAATATTCTTCATATTCATCTTTTTTTATCGCTCCAGTTAGATAGATAGATAAATCAAGATAATTAGATACAGAAATAGATCGAGAGATATATCGCTAATAAACATAGATAGATAGATAGACAGACAGGTTAATAACTAACAAATACCTACTACATAACATTGTGTCAGAAACATCTTTCATAGAATGTGAGGATTAAAGAACAAAATAAAGGGAAGCGAGAGTTATGAGGCTGCCGAATATAACCCCAATGACCACTTTTTACTCATCAATAATAGTAATAAATATTTCTTAAATTTCAATGTCGTCGGGGTATATTATAAACCGGCTTTAATGCGGCGGGGGGATAATATTGGCACAACCGCCCATTTGAAAGTTCACATATTCCAGATTTTCATTTATCTGGAACGATGAGAAACCGATGAAGTAAGATTCTCTGAACTTCAATATTTTCTTATGACTTTTTAAGTTTAAATCTTAATGCTTAAGATTTTTATAGAATCAACATTGTGTCACGTATTTTGCTCAAAATTAAAATAGTTCTAAACACAAGTTTTAGCAAAGTTATATAGGGATTTTAATTTTCGTAACGGAAGATAAAAGTAGTGCAAAGCCTTTCTTACTGAGGAATTAATTTTACGCGTCCTGGGACAAGTGATGTTTTAGTACGATTATATAATAAATAAATAATGTCAACCTAAGGAAAAGAAAATGGCGCTATCATCTTTCTCTTTGACTCTGTTACTATTCAACGCAGTATAAAAGTTCTCGTGTCACACCGAGAGGAGATGACCACTGCCGTTAAACTGTACAGCTTGAGGCAAGGCTATAAAATCTACGTACTAAGAAATCGGAGTAGACAGTTCAAGAGGGCCCCTCACAAAACAAACGTTTCCGGCATAGTTTTTACGTCATATGTATAGAAATTAGGTCAAATGGCCACCCCCTTAAACGCGAGTAGGTTTTTTTTGCTTATGTAAACCGGAAGTTCATATATGTCGTCATTGTCGGATATGTTTTTAAACTTGTTGACATCTAAATTTGACAATCTTAGAGTACTTGACTTCGGCGATGTTAGAATTTCCAATGTAAAAAAAAAGGCTTCACGTTTAAAACATCACAAGGTTATTATGCAATTTTAATGATTTTCTCAGTGTTTATTGAGAAATTAAATAATATTATAAGAAACTCGTAAAGAACCCGTCCCAGTATGAGTAAAATTAATTCTCTCAACTGAACCACATTCATGCGCTCCATCAAAAGTTTAAAATCAAGATAAAGAGAGCTTCACCACATGATTTAAAACAAAACTTCCGCTGGAGAAAGGGCGGTTTTACATTATTACCAGATATATAAATAAGCGGATTCTTCTGAAATTAAGAAATAGGCTTATAGGTGGCAGAACAACGCAGGGATTTTACGGATAGACTCAAAATGAAGCAACTGGAAATATAGTAGTGAAACAAAATATGCAGTCATTGATTCAATAATACGTGTATATATGTACAATTATACATATGCACATTTTAATAATATTTTACATTCCATACTTCTTAGTCGCTTCAGTTGTTCAGGTAGCATATCCGTGTTTCAATAGATTCAACATGCATGTATGAAAATAAAACACAAGCCTGACGAAGGGAAACTTCCCGAAATATTGCAACGCAGCTATACTTTTGACCAGCTGACGCAGTGAGAACATATTTCATGTAAAGTATTATATATGAGTGTGTGTAATTGTAAATATGTACATGCATGAATAGGGGCGATATTGCATAGCTTGTTCCACCGTTATATGTTAAGTTGCTTCAGATTGAGTCCATTCTGAATTGTTCTGCCTTCTATAATTTTATGAGCACATTAACTATGTTTACCGCCTTTTTTAGCATTTGCTAAAGGAATGTTAAGCGCTGTAATTATTTCGACAAAGACAAATCGCCATCTCTCACACACAGTGTGTTATATTCACAAATGATCATCGTGGTTACACTAACTATGCTCAGCTATTAATATCATCTGACAGAAATAAACATAATATATATACTCTCATTAATAATAATACGCATATACATTAGGGCAGGTCGATTTGGGAACCCCGGTGAGTAATGGTGATGATAGTTGGGGTTTGACATAGAAAACACCTACACGACTTTTTTTTTTCAAAATTGTTATCTTTGCTTGAGGAAATGACTTTAAAATTTGAAAAATTGAAGCTATTAAAAGTTTTTCAGTGAATTGCCAAAAACGTCCCGTCATCAAAACAAACCATACTGTTAAGAAAATGGAATCATTATTTATTACATTTTAAACTACATTTTTAAATAAAATGAGTGAGGATAATGAATTAATAAAATAAATATTAAGTGTAAAACCAAAATTATGTTTTTTTTTTAAATAATAGCGATCAAAGTTCGCTTTTTCGTTTCAGGAACTTTTTGGGGGTGGAAAAATTTTAGATTTCACCGTCGCAAAACACGCTCGTTATTGATATTGAAAATAAATGTATTATTTAATTTGGAAACATTACGATTTATAATTATTTCGAAAGGAAAAACGAAAAAGACTTGTTTAAAATATATATAATTATATTTCAAGTATCTGCAGTGAATTTAAACATATTCGCTTTATTTTTTTTAATTTCTTTTTCTATTACGTTGGTGTAAAAATAATGGCATATTTTTAACCAACCTAATATTTCACATCAAACTCTATTTGAAATTTTTAATAAAATATGGTAATACTCCAGTTTTATATTTTAAAATAAATAGTCCATACAATTTTATTATACACATTCTTTACGAAACATAACCACGTAAATTTTCAAGTTTTTCTACTTAATAAAAAAATACTTTGTAGAAAATTAGTGTCAAATTTTTATGTTTTTTACTTTCAGGAAGTAATTATTTTTAAGCAGTATTTTTCTTCTAAAATTATAGTTTTAAAATCAGATAACGCACAAAGATTAATACGAGTAAATAAGGAAACTGCTTTAAAGGTTTTCCTTATTTGTGCATCTATGTTATTGTGCTAAACTAACTTTATTATTTAGAAAACCATTCTTAACATGAGGAAGATAGGAGGTTGTGTTGTAACTATTCTGTTCTTTCACCTAAAATTTTAATAAACAAAAATTTCATAAAAATTAAATTAAACTTGAAAATACTATTAAAATAGCATGGTAATATAGATACACAAGCACTGGGTTTTCAAACTCGTTTAAAATAGCACAGCTACAGCAAGAATTAATCCCTTTATGAGTAAATTCGTGTTATCGAAGGAGGAATTAACGTCCGCTAAAAATGTCTAAACTAAACACTACTATGCCTCTGATTGGGTTTTGTTTTGTCCTCTCTCTTCAATACGCCTAATACAACTCTACAAACATTTTCATTATTTCTTATAACTAGCGCTTACTTTTTTTACATATGAAACTGGAAGATAGCCTAAAACAGTTTGCTTCAGTTATAATCCATTTATTTTACTTTTTAGATTAAAATGTCAGTAAAAGCACAACATTCAGTTTTAACCGGTGGTTCACAAAATTTGCTCGTCCACCTTGTCATTTGGATGAAACAGCACTCCCAACTTCACGACAAGTCACCCAGTTTAGTTATTTCCTCGAAAACAGTTACCCCCACTTAAAAAATAGTGGGATTTCTATGTATAATTGCTAAGGAATTAATTAGTATTTGGCAAGTAGTTAATCCACAATTGCCCCTGTTAGGGGAACGTTATATAGGACAGAATGTCAATATATTTTTGTATAAGAGGGTAAAACAGATTGACAGGAAATCTCTTGCAGAAACCAAAGTGAAAAAAGTGAAGGAACTGCAAGACAGATTGTTTGATATATTTTCTTGTAGCTGTAAACTTCCTGACTTGAGATGTTATGAATTTGTAGTAAAGTGCAAGACAGGAAATTGTCAAACAAGCACATAATCTGCACTTATCCTGCTAAGAAGGAGGTAAAATTAATTCTATAGATTCACCTACAATTATGTTCCTTTTTTGTGGAAAATAAAATAATATATTGGTATTTATTATGTAATCTGGCTCTATTATTAAACATGCAAATTTTGCAATTTTCAGGATCCACTAGAAAAACTGCCATTTAGAGCAATTTTTAAATTCATTGATGGACAATAACAAGCCTAACAATATTTACTGGTCCTTTGGGGGAACTTGTATCAATAATTATCAAGATTCGTCTCAAGTAGAATTCTAAAAAATTAGTGTCCCTCCCGATCATCATTATCTAACAGCAGAAGAAACAAATAATTTAAGTGTGAATACCAGAGTCTACTTTTTAAGAGTATGCTGTTGGCATTTCCCGAGAAGTTAAACTAAGATAGGCAGCTTAGAAAATTGGGCCCTTGAATCAAGCAAGATCGCTAACATAAGCCACAAGGTTAATGTGTTTCTGAACCAGAAGTGTCTATCCTCAAACACTATGATAAATTAAACATTTTGGTCAAATTTATCATCCAATTGTATGCAGTTAGTTGGTTTGAGTTCAAAACCGACAATATTTTTTTTAACCAACAACAGTATACTTTAATATGATTCAGAGAACAAAACAGTTAATTGAAATTAAAATTACTGTTTTAAACAGTTCAAACGATAGCGCTTTTGCACTACTTCCGGAAAATATAATATCGATGATAAACTCAGATGAATTGGATATGAGAGAAGAGGGCATTCATACGATTTTGTCCATTAGGTAAATAAATGTTTATCCATTTAATTGGATTAGTTTTCTTAATTTAACCAAACAATAGTCAGTTTTATTCATATTTCATCACAAAAATATAAAAAAATAAGTGTTTTCAAATAATTGTTTTTTGTGTTGTTTTTTCCAGAAATAGTGAACAACTAAAAAAAAAATACTGATGAGATTACTGCTATCAATTTTGTAGCCAAGCACTGGTAAAATTTGATTGATTTTCGTAAAAAGTTGTATATGGACAGGAAGCAAGACATAGATACATTATTATAAAGTCATCGTGCCAGCAAAATAAACTTTCATTTTTCTTTAAAAAAATTATACAGAATAATTTAATTCTATTATAAAAGTTTATATTTTTGTGTTAAATAAAAAAATTCAAATACATAGTTCTGTAACTTGATACAAGTTACAGAATTAAAATATTGTCTAATACATTTCCACATATCTTTTTAGATTGTGAAATTTAAAAGACTTAGTTGCTAATTAGCTTTTTTACAATTTTTGTTCAATTAATGCAGTAAAAGTTTAGATATTTTGCTAGGTGTGATTCATAATTAAAATTATAATTCATGTATTTATTTTTCTTTCAATGTATTCCATATAAATATATCAATTTTAATTGGATTTTGTATAAAAATAGTGAAATTTCAAAGTTAGTGTTGTGTAAAATGCTATGAAAATGAAGGATTTCTCAGCATTTTTCTACGCGATTTTTAAAATTAAATGCTCAAGTTTCTGTTTTTAGTATATGTTCTTATCACATCAAATCCCAACTATCATCACCAGTGCCATGTTGATTTTCTGAAAAAAGTTGCAAATCGACCTGCCCTAATACACACACACACACACACACACACCCGCACACACACACACACACACACATACATACATATATATATATATATATATATATATATATATATATATATGATTGCAACGTCTTGTCAGACGAGTGCCACTTCCTCAGACATTTAAAATCCATGAGCCCAAATGCCTGAGGGAGTATCTATACAAAGATAATGTTACAGAGTCTTAGCTTTGTACGACAGCTAAGTCTCTCTCTCGGTTCAAAATGTTGAGATCCAGCAACAAGCCAGAGCAAGATAGCCAGCAACAAATTAAACTGCAGACCAGCTTAATGCGGGTACTGGTCTCCCGCTTTGTTTTTTTTAAATCAGAGATTTGCTTCTCCTAGAAAGGTTGCCTTCACCACGGCTTACGGGAGCCCTCTCCACCCCAATACACATATAAACACACAAATATACACTAATATGTCATCTCATATATATATGAGATGATATATATATATATTATGTTTATTCCAGTCATATTATATTAATAGTTGAGCATGATTAGTGCAACCGCGATGATCATGTGTGCATATAAGACGCTGTGTGTGAGAGAGTGGCGGTATGTCTTTGTCGAAATAATAATTACAGCGCTTAACACTGCCTTAGCAAATACTTAAAAAAAAAGAGATAAATACATTTTACTTGAAGCATTGGTAAGATGCATATAAAAATTATAGAAGGCAGAACAATTCACATGACAATAGTATTTTTTAATAAATATCAAGAATTATTTTAAACCTAAAGCACATGGATTTCAAACTTCTGTTCTCATCCGCCGTGGACAATGATTATTATTGCCACCCAGGGGATTCGAACCTACCTATAAAATCACCCTACACATCGTAGACTGACATTAAACCTCAACGCTACCGGTAATGATAAGAAGTACGAGTAATTAAGCTATATTAATACTGGTTCCTAAATAATAATAAACAGTGAACAATCCGATAGTTTTCTACGACTGTTGTTTCGCTAATGTTGGCCGTTTATTTTTAATTCCATAAAGAGGGCTCAACTTTTTAAGGTTGACCGCTTATTCTTAATTCCTTAAAGAAGGTACAACTTTTTTTTTTGAAGGAGGTTATAACGCTAGTACGTTAAAATTATTATAAATAATTATTTTGAAACTATCTGTTTCGAACTTCTGTTCTTGTCAATGTATGAAATGATAATAATCAATCCGAGGATTCGAACCCAGTTATACAGCCATCTTTGACTAAGTAGGCTGGTATTATTATTTTTAAAGTCATATAGGAAAGAAATAGTTAAATTAGGATCATTAGTGCATTATCGAAAAACAAAACAAAAGGATTGTCTCTCGTCAAATAACTTTGAACAGGTTTATTTTTTAATTTTTTATAAATAATACTTGCGTAAGAATTTCATTTTGCAAATAATTCTTCGCACACGCTCATTTGTTACTTTATTATTTACGTAATATTTATCTGATGACAATAACAAATGAACTGTTACTGTTGTCGTGCTTTAGACACTGATCTCCACCCCAACCACCGAGCAACACCGGAAACACTGCTTTAATATATATATATATATATATATATATATATATATATATATATATATATATATATATATATATGAAGGCGTCAACGCCGGTCCTCAGTTTATCACCGTAAAGATTACATGATTTAATCAACACTCCCATCAACACAGGTTCAACGGTTTATCATTTACAGGGCGATAAACGTATGTCTGAATAAATATTGTTTAAATAAAATCCAAAGCTGTCACCCAGTCTGAACTTGAGTCTCCGCCGCTTCTATTTTATTACTGATATTAAAAACACTCACAAAAGCAAGAATAGCGTCTTTGTGACCTGACAACACCCAGAATTATCTTTGGGGTGATTTTAATTCAACACTATATCAAAACATCGTGATAGGAGTCATATTTTAAATAAATAAGTTGTCCACGGTTCGCTTTCTTCGCTGCGGTTATAAAAATTTAAATACATAATAGTATACATATATATATATATATATATATATATATATATATATATATATATATATATATATATATATATATATATATACATATATATATATATATATATATACATATATATACATATATATATATATATATATATATATATATATATATATATATATATATATATATATATATATATAGGGTGACCAAAAAAAAAGGGGACATTCAATTGTGTTTCTGAGCATTTTACAGTCAACGGAGAAAAAAAGGCCAAAGAGCCTAGTGTTTTGATGTGATGTTTTGAATATAATAAACTAGTTATGACCAAAGTTTCATTTCATTCGGACAAAACACTAAGAAACAAAGCCTAATTAGAGTTAGGACCCGTTTTTTTAGTCACTCTCTCTCTCTCTCTCTCTCTCTCTCTCTATATATATATATATATATATATATATATATATATATATATATATATATATATATATGGCGATTAAGCTACACTGAATATTCGGCGTTTCATCCACTCTAGGACTCCTCAGGCTTAAGCATAAGCATAAGCCTGAGGAGTCCTAGAGTGGATGAAACGCCGAATATTCAGTATAGCTTAATCGCCATATATATTTTATAAATTACTAACTAGCTCTACCTACGTATTGGACACTTTTGAAGTAAATACTTAAAGTTTACGCATAAATATATACTTTCGTATATTAATTTTATGTGAGTAAATTAAGTAGTTATATATATATATATATATATATATATATATATATATATATATAGCAATTATGGTAATTAGTAAAAAAAAAATCCGAAGACAGTGCTCAATACCATTGCAGAGCAAGTATATATATATTTTATTACTGTTTTATCTGCTTAGTTACACATGTATAACATGAACTTGAAATCATAAAAATTGGTAGCTATCTTATAAGACGTAAATGCCTGTACCCCAAAAGTTTGGAAACTTATTTTAGGCACCTCGCACACACACACATTATTTTTGCACTAACATATTATATATATATATATATATATATATATATATATATATATATATATATATATATACATAGAGAGAGAGAGAGGGGGGAGGGAGAAGGTGACTAACTTTTTCAAAATATATATGGCAATTAAGCTACACATAATTTTTCACGTTTCATCCTCATGATGATGCGTCAAGCAATTGCATCAAATCGATGTTGTTAGGCAGCCAGTCGGATTTTGCGCTAAACAAAACGTCAATTTCGAACACAACCCTGCCATATCAAAAAACCTACTCTTTGTTTTATATGCCTGGGTTTACTTATTGTTTGATGATAATGGTTTGAATTTCAAATTATAATGAAAAATTGACAAGTCAAGTATCGCGGTTCAATTGTGCTTAAAATTGAAAAGCACCATTGAAAACAACTTTACGTTTGCATTTTAAACTTTAATCTAAACCATTATATATGAACAAATTAATTACATAAAATCAACAGCAGGTTCTCTACAGTGCAATGTAGGCCAGGCAATCAATTTACTTGATTGAAAAATGAACAATTTCACCGATTTCGATGGCAATTTAAATATGGGAGTGTGAAACACCCGTTCATGATCATTTAATACCGAGCAACGTCGGGTCCCCCTGCTAGTTAAAAATAAATAAATAACCTGTTTTAAAAACCACTTGAATGATGCAAACATTTAATTTAATGAGAAAAATCATTCGATTTTTCTTTTTATATTCTCTCAATATTTTCTTTATTTTTAATTTTGTTAATGGTGCGTCTAAGAGCTTTTGCCAACCTTATCAAAATTTGGTGACCGCGCGCCTACACAGTTCACATTGAAGAGTTCTCCCTTCAACGCCAGCACAAATTTTCGAAATAGCAACACGAGGACACTGATATTTAACTTACGGACAAAAGAGAACAACAAAAAGGACTCGTCCTTCTCTGAAGATGAATCTTCTAGGATCCGAAATTAATAAGATATATTTTAATTATAAAAAAAGAAAAAATTGTGGAAAGAATGAAAAAGTAAATTGAATTATTTCTTCCTTATTAAATAAAATGATTGCCTCTTTAAGTGGTTTTTAAAACAGTTTATTTTTGAATTTTGAATCTTTTTAATGGCGCTTCTAAGAGCTTTTGCCAACTATCTATCTATCTTTATTACTTTTTCTCACTCCTTCTCTCATATTCTCTTTCTCTCTCTTTATATACATATTTTTTTACCTATTATCTAGGATGTTAGACACATAGTCAAGTATGTGATTGATAAATGAACCTTCTCTTAAATTCATGGTTGAGTAATTTATTTAATTGACACCATTGCAGATTGCAGATTACGAAATCAACTACGCTTAATTTAAGTTCTAGCGAATTCAATGTGTTTAAATTTAAATGTAAATTTGTATAAATCGATATGGGTTGACCTTTGACCGGTTTGATTTTGTTGTTGCATTATTTTTCTGTTTTTTTTTTCTAGAAAAATATGTTTTTTTCTAGAATGAAGTAGTTTTTCTAGAATGAAGGGCTTCTTTTCTAGAAAGAAATACCTTTTTTCTAGAATTAAGTACCTTTTTTTCTAGAATTAAGTACCTTTTTCCTAGAATGAAGTAACTTTCTTTTTCTAGAATGAAGGTGTGTGAAAGTTACCAACATATATATGTTTTGATTGTCTGATTGATTTGTTTGGCAGCATATCAACCGTTTTCAGGTTACTGAATGCCGAAACCAGCATTTTTGGAGAAATGGTTTATGCCTCAAGTCTTTTTACATCTTCAAATATTTATTCATGGCGTTTGGTTTTGTTGTTACGAGTTATTTAATGATGAATTCGATTATTTTGAAAAAAAAAATGATTGTATGCCTTTTTCAAATTATTTTAATTTTCAAACTAGCCTGAGTGACCGGCGTTGCCCGGGAGTTTTGAGGTGTGAGTGTGTGTTGAGCAAAATAAAAGTTGTAGTATGCGTCGCGGGTTGAACCCTTGACACAATGGCGGAAAAGAAAGTTGAGGTGTGTGTAAGGTTGTTGGTTGAGCAAAAAAAATAAATAAATAAAATAGGAGTAGTAAGCAGGCTCGAACCCGTAACGCGCCATAGGAAAAAGGGGTAAAAATAACAAGCGGTCTTATCGATGAGCCTATCGCGGTTGTATCATCACGTGCGGTTGAAATAACGCGATTTATCCGACGTCCTTTACGCGAGCTTTGAATAATTTGCAAAAAATGTCAGCGAAAAAAAAAACAACCTCCCTGTAGAAAACTGCCCAGTTGAGGGTGCAGCAATTTATGTTTTTTGCTAATTTTTCAATATTTGTTGTCCGAGGGGTCGAGCTTCAAAATAATACCGATCTCGTGAAAATCTGTCGCTGTGTCGAACGTTTTAGACAGATATACAAACATACATACATCAATACATACATACATACATGCATACACACATACATACATACATTTAAACAGAAAAGTGAGATTTATATGATAGATATTTATTCATAATGCTTGGTTTGGTTGATTTGTTTTATGGAAAATCAACACCTTTCGGGCTATTTAATGCTTAGTCCAGTAATTTTAGTTAACGTTATATTATAAGTTCTTCATATCTTAAATATTTATTTATGATATTTGGTTTACTTATTTTGTATTTGCAGAACCTTATTGAGATTTTTACAAAAAGAAATGGAAAATTCATAACATCAATATTTGGTGAATTTTAGGTCAGTAAGCCAGTATCTTCAGATAGCCTGATCTGGTCAGTATATAAAAATGAAAGTGCTGCTATGAAAACCATAAGATTGTAACTTAGCCCTCCTTGGTTATGTCGGTACGAACTTCAGAAGGATTGGCATTGTCTGAACCATGCTGTCTTGAACTCTAGTTCCTACCAGGGCCGACATATCTGACACAAAGTGACATACAAGTTTCAACCCTGCTATCAGGCTTTTGGCTAAAATCTAGTTGGATTCGTCATCAGGATATATCGTCCTCAGGCCGTCTCTACCTCTACGTGTGATAAGCATGGACACATTAAACGTGGAACCAGAAACCAATCAAGTGAAGTGGCAATATTGCTTTTGCACCAACCTCTTTAGATGTTTTAGGCCAAAAATTCGAATGTAACCGGTAAATATTTCTGTTTCCGGTGCCGGAAGTAAAAATCTGAAAATCTCCCAGGTTTATTGGATAGTTGCGATAAATGATGAGGACATCGTGCAGATGAGACAATACTGAAAACCTTCCTTTGTGAACACTTCGTTCTTTCCGATGATCATTTTCATTCCTTTTAGCTCTTTACATTAAATGGCTTTACATCTTGTCTGGATGGATTTCCATAAAAAAACTAATCTATGAGAAGGAGATTCATAATTAGCATTAATCAGTTTTTCCTTATTCAAACCTGTTTTCGCTTATCATTCAAACACGGTAGTGTTTGAATACATGGCTAAGTGGCAGTTTTAATCATTTAGAACTGCGTTAAAGCTTCACCGCTCACTCATTTTTCGATTAAATTTCAAACAATTATTACAGTGTATAGATCACTTTCTCAGCAATATTGTGAAAAAAAAATTTCAATTTTCGTTCAGTAAAACAAAAATTATGATGAATTTTCTGGTGTTCAAAATCGTAAAAATATGTATGGAGATGAGCGACGCTTTTCATGACTGGTTTCCATAGCAATCACGTCGCTTCAGCGACTGCTGTGGCTACTAATTAACTGCTGTCGTGAAAAGAAAAGTAACAAGTGAAACAGAGAGAGAGAGAGAGAGAGAGAGAGAGAGTGAGTGAAATCATGAAAAGGAGATAATTGCGGGGATTTTATTGAAAACAGACGAGTGCCGTACATTGTTATTACATATGTGTTTATTAGGGCAAAATATTAAGACTGAAATTAAATAAAGAACACGTGAATATATTGGAAGCCGGGAAAAATCATGGATTACAATAGAAACATTCGAGCATGAAAAGTAATATAGTTAAATTTTAACATGGAAAAGTAAAGGACTAGTTGTTAAAACTGGAAAAGAAAAGGACAAGATATTCTAATAAAAAAGTATAATAAATGTATAACTTAAAATATTGCAGCATCGAGAGTTTTTTTTCAAATTCAATTTATAACATTATATAATCAATTCTTAATGCTGCAATATTTAAAGTTATAAATTTATCATATTTTTTACTAGGATATCTTGTCCTTTTCTTTTGCAGTTTTAACAACTAGTCCTTTTCCTTTTCTATGTTTAGGCTTAACCATATTACTTTTCATGCCCCCATTTTTCTATTGTAATCTGAGATTTCTTCTTGGCATAGGTTTTAACAAACTTGGATCAGAAGTGTAGCTAAAATTTCGCAACCCTTGCCTCAATATTTTGTAACCCTTGATTTATTATAATGATATTATAGGGCAGAGACTTTTTCAAGAGTTATCAATTGTTTCCTCAGAAAGACGGGGGCGTCTATTGAATCAGCCATATATTTGAACTTGAAAAGATCTAAGAGTTTGAAACGAAAAATACTCAAGTAAGAATCCGTCGTTTCTATGCTTATACGTAAGATAAGATGAACAGCACATTATTTTCTCACACCTACAAAATATATTTTGAAAAAAAAAATGAATAAAAATAAAGAATAAAAAGTAAAACCTTTAGGCAAATGAGTGTTTCGGCGTAGGACATTCTTTTGAAGCGTACGCTTTTATTTGTCGGAGTGTCATTCTTTTACCAGGTGTTATGCGGCGCCGAACATGTTTGAGAATGTATTAAAACGCCGGGAATTACCGGCCGTGTTTACTGCTCTCGTATCATAAAGGCCCCTGTGTTACGTTGGTTAATGATGGCTAAGAATGAATGCATTCAGTGTCATACCATCTTGATTTACATCGATAGACGTTCGCTTTCATGTCTTTTGTTCTTCTTTGTGTTTCGCACTAATGGAATTCATCGGGCGGGATATGATTTATTTACTTTGCTTGTGTGAACAGGTACAGCCACCGTAGTTCCTGGTCGGATGCGACTAATACGATAACACGATTATACAAAAAGCGCAATTGTCTGTTTATCTCCCTCCCACGGCGGGGTTTTGTGACACAAGGGTTGGTAAAGTGGGATTTTAAAGGCCAGCGCCCTAGAAGAAGAGCGCTCAGGCCTGCAAATAAATGACTGGATCGCTCCGTCAGCACTCTCTGGATGGAACACTTCAGGTGTTTTTCAATAAACTAATTACCTATCAAAGGGTGAGAAGGCAAAGCCTGGGAGGGCGGATTTTTTAGAACTGCACAGAGCCAGGACTATACCCCACCCAACAGCGAATAAGCAATCTCAACAATGGCGTAGACTAGTAGTAGTAGTAGTAGTAGTAGTAGTAGAAGTAGTAGTAGAGGAGAAGAAAAAGAAGAATATTCTAATAAGATTTTTCATAGATTATTAATTTTCAAATGAAATCAATATAATGAATAAACAGTGATTGCGATTGTGACCCAACGGACTCGGCTATGTCTAATTTCTACTAGTACGAATGATTATTATGGTTTATTATTGTAACCACCTATTGAGGTTCTGGATATGACCTTAAACTATATCCAGTGGTGAGGCCCCAGCTTGCGGACTTTGGGGAGTATGGATCCACCCTTTAATTACCATTGCTCCCAGATCCACTCTGACCCGGAGTGGTAGTACCTGTTAGGGTCCCAATTATGGGTTAAATAGAAATCGACTTGAAAACAACAAATATATTCTATAAAAAATTTTCTTCAAAATCTTTGGATTCGGCGTTAAATAACCCAAAAAGGGTTGATATGTCGTAAAACAAAAACAACCAATCTACTGACGTCCATTCGTATTAAGAAAAATTGCGCCCTATGCTTAAGTAAATCTTGTTTTGTTGTCTACTAAAAAAATGGATTTATCCAAAGTCATATGATATAATCTTATTATAACAGATCTACTTAATAAATTTGATAATATGACTGCATAGGCGTGTGTCTGAAGATTATGTATCTACACCCAAATCATTACACTTAAACAACTGGAATTTGATAAGAATTATTTATTTTGTATCTATATTGTTTTTCATGGTTAATCTAGGCGTCAGAAATATGTATTTATATAAAGTTAGGCATTTGGATGTGTTTATATATTTTAACGTATAGGATTCATTCTTTAACTAGTTATGCATTTTTGTACACTGTTGCGAGGTTGAATGTTTCAGCTGTGATGGTTAGATCTCATTTAATTCAGTATCGTGTAACTTGAGAAAAGAGAGCTTCACTAAAAGTCCTTCTGTAAAAATTAAGATAGCACTGACTTTTATAAAACCTTAAGAATACGAATTATACATGAATTAATAAATATTCAAAAAATTCCAGTTTCGTTGGGGCAATTTAAAGGAATTTTAAAAGAAATATTATGGGCACAAGCTCCTATTCTGAAATTCAATAATTTCAAATTTGCATTAAATTTGATCCATTGTAATTTGCCAGCAATTAAGCAAAAATCACCGGTTTTCTAGAACCGAAATTGTGTAACCAGTTTGGAAATTAAAAATGAGAATTTTTGACATGAAGTCTTATCTAATTATATCTTGATTTTAATCTTCATACTAGTGGAATTAAAATGACGTAAAACTGTTCTGTTGGGGGGATTAATATTATCCGTGCTGAGACGGGTATTCTATTTTGTTATAAAAATTAGATCAGATAACCTTGTTTAACGAAAACTCTGTCAGTAATACATTGGTTTCTTCTGTCTCTGGCATTTATTGTCTAATTCATAAAGTCTATTATGTTTGTCTATGTAACTGAAGACTGCAGACATCCAAATTGCTGAATACGGAAAATTGAATTTCAAAATGAATTATTTCTTTTTTCCTCACAGTTCAAAACATCATGTTAATTTCTATTTTTTTAGGTTTTTGTAAAACAATTTTCCAGCGATCTGGTTTAATATAGATGTTTTTGTTTTTTGTTGGTCCCCCGACAAAAGGAGGGTGGACCTGTAAATTCACCCTTGTTCGTTCGTCTGTTCGTCTGCACTTTTCACAATACCTACGTCTTGGAATTTTTTTTAATTTTGCAAAAAACATTAAGCATGATATGAGTAAAAAAAAGTAACAGAACGGATTTTCCGGGGAAACTCCGATTGCCTCCTTAGGCGTGCCTTTCGGGTTAAAATTGCTACAACTGACACTTTTGTGCTTATTTAAAAAAAAAAAAAAATTGATCACCCTTGTCCGTTTGTCCATCCGCATTTTTCTCTATAACTACGTCTGCAAATTTATTTTAATTTAGCACAAACATTAAACGTGATATCAGTAAAAAAAATAACAACGGATTTTCCGGGGAAACTCCAGTTGCCCTCACCCCTGGGGGTGACTTTCGTGTGAAAATGGCTGTAATTGACACTTTTGCGCTTATTAAAAAAAATTGATGCCTTGGATTTTTATAAAACTCTCTGAAAAGTTGTAACTAACTGATTTCTATATAATTTTTTGTTTGTCTATACTTCGCGATAACTATTGGGTGTGCCCCAACTGCTCTTTTAGGGCTAATAAAAACATTTCATTTTGGGGACTATTTTACGATATTTTTCCAGAAGTGTCTGTGTATGTCTATTTAGAAGTTTTGCGTGATGCTGAACTCAAATTAAAATATGTTAAGGCCTATGAGATTTGGGTCTAAATGGAGGGTATGGACATTTTCACCAGGATTTGACATCTCCTGGGGATTTTTGTGGCTAAGTGAGGGGGTCAAATGCTGAATTTAATCATTTTTTTTTTTCATGTCTCGTTCACTGTGCACTCACGGGGAACCATTCATGCTTAACTTGTTTCTTTTTGTTTTTGTTTTTGATACAGATGTGAAGTTTATAGTAAGAAATAAGCGCTTATGACTGATTCGTATATTAAGGATTGCATCCGCTTATAAAATCCAGATGAAAAGGAAATGCTATGAAGATTGAAGAATAAACTTGCAATATAAGCATTACAAATAAAACCCTTATCAAAACAAAGCTCACCCCCGGGATTGTAATGGCCACCGCTTTCCTAATGAGCATCACCTGCTCGCCTACGTATTCTGTGTTGGCCACACACGCACAGCGTGAAGCG
Source organism: Euprymna scolopes (assembly GCF_053919585.1). Lineage (NCBI taxonomy): Eukaryota > Metazoa > Mollusca > Cephalopoda > Sepiida > Sepiolidae > Euprymna > Euprymna scolopes. The sequence continues at coordinate 9,275 of NW_027633776.1, read as the reverse complement.
ATTCACTGCAGCGTTTCCAAGTGACATCAGTCATGGCCAGCTCGTAACAATAACTACCCAACCGACTTATCCTTCATTTCCCGGCGGCCCTATCGCCCTTTTTCTTCCACTCGGTAAACAGCTATCACCCTTAAATAAAGCACTTGCACAAACATGTACACAGCTTGACACACCCTTCATTGGTAACGCATTCAAAACTGTATTTTACAAATGCTTATTTCAGTATTAACGCTTTTACTTAAACAAGTATTTTCTATATCACGAGTACGCAGACTCCATATTTACACGCATAATCTATTTCAGTCTTATTGTGTGTATAATGGGAGCCGTCCCTCTTCCTCAAAATGACAGAAATTAGACCGGCGACTTTAGATTATTTTAATTTTTTGGAGTATTCTCATCTTGAGTGGTATTCGATTAATGTTTCGAGCCGATATAACCTCCGACTTTCTTCATGTGTATCTCCCATCGACAAAATGTTGCATTCCCCTGCCTGTTTTACAAGTATGTTAATGGTAAATGCTCCGACGAGCTATAAGCTTTTGTACTTCCTCGACGTAAATACCCCCGACAACCCCAACAAGCAGCAAAGTCCCACCCCTACACAGTAGAGACCTCTAAATGTAAAAAAAACTCTACTCTAATAGTTTCTTCCCTAGAACTACTGGACTTTGGAATTCCCTTCCTAGTTCCAGCTTCCCCAACTGTACTGACATGCAGAAGTTCAAGCGTAATGTGAACAGACATCTTGCTGCTTAACTCCCCACATAGTATACCTGCAGTTTATGTCCCTGATAGTAGCCCCCTACATCAAAGTGGCACTGTCCCTTGTTTTGGACGAAAGTGTAATACAAAAAAATCTAGTTGAACTCGAGAATTTGTCTGTTGAACTTGGGAATCTGCATGAAATTTCGGACGTAACCTTCTCTTTAATCCGGAAGGACACGTGGGGAAAAAAGTTCTTTGCAACATTCAGTTGCAATTGACACTCTTTTAGAGGTTGAAGGTTCAATCGTCAATCAATGCGGATAATACGAAGAACAAAATTGCGAATTACTTAAGATTTCTACCCGGTCATGGTTGCCGGGACGAAATTATGCTACGCCCGTTGTTTCACAAATAGTTCCGTTCGAAATTCCACGCAGATTCCCAAGTTCGACAGAAAATGTTTTGCGTTCGATAAGATATGCTTGAAGCTCGAAGATTACATACGCCGAATCTTTACGCCGAAATTATCAATCGTCATCTAAAACTTCAGAAACATTAACTGGAAACAATTAGAATTTATTAAAATATTTTTAAAAGAGGTGAATCTGTTTAAAACCAGAGTAATCAAATAAAATTACAAGGAGATATTGCAAACCAAAATTGCTTGCGTCATATCCGGTATGTAGCTTTTTTTCTTTTTCTTTTTTTTTAGATAGGCATCACCACTTATCAAGGCCCAGAGGTCACTCGAGGATAAAGGGGTAAAGCGTGTACAGTAGAAATTGGACAATATAGTAACCGTTAGTAATGGAGATTCGGTAAATTTGTTAACTTATATGGTACGGCTCATCAAAAACTTGTTTACGTTAGACTTGAAGATATTGCAGTAATTAGTTAAATCCCAAAATGATTGTAATTATGCCACGTTTTCCGGTACGGGCATGTATTTTATCGCATCTACTCGGTTTGGACCAGCAGTCCTAGCGTTTTTGTCAATTATTTGTCCTAGATATATTATTTTTGTGGAAAAAATTCACCTCTTTCCATACTCAGTTTAAAACAAAATTTTCTTTTTTAACACTTCAATTGCATGTTCCGCAAGAAGTATATGAACACTGCATAAAAAAAACACTCAAAGCGACTTTAATACGGTCAATTGCTTTCGGCGAAACAACAAATGATCAAGAACAAACCTGTCGGCTAGGAATAAAATTCCACAACAGATTTGTTGGTGTAATATTCCATGTTGTAAATCCAAAAGGCCCAATATTGATATGGCTACAGATATAAAGGGAATTAAGGTTAAAGACCCTAAACTAATTTCGTTGACAAGAAGGTTTTTACAGAATTTTAAATGATGTATTTTCAAATAAGTTTTCGTTAAAATACCTTTACTTTATATATCATTTAAAGGGCATTTTTCGATCTATCTAATCGTTTCAATTACAATCGTTTTAAAACGATTATGTCTTCATTTAAAAACGTTGAATACAAGAGGTAAAAAAGAAAATTCGCACATTTTTTTAATTACAATCCAGGAACTACTACTGAACGCGCAGCATAATGGTGGTTTCAGAAATTTCGTGGCAGCGACGAATTTTGAAGATGATGAGTGTAGTGATCGGCAATCGGATGTTGATAACGATCAGTTAAGAGTCTTAATCGAAGGCAATCCACGTACAACGGTTCGAGAACTTTCTTCTGAATTAGTGGTAACATATATGACAATTTCCAACCACTTGAGAAAGATTGGAAAGACAAAGAACCTTAATAAATGGGCGTCTCACGAATTGAACGACAACCAAAGGAAAAGCTTCTTCTTTTTAGCAATAAGAAAGACCCGTTTTTCGATCGGGCTTTGACTTGCGATGAAAAGTAGGTTCTTTACGACAACCGGCGACACTCACCTCAGTGGTTAGACGCCGACGAAGCTCCACAACACTTATTGAAATCAGATTAGCACTAAAAGAAGGTCATGCTGGCTGACTGGTCGTCTCCGACCTGTCTTATTCATTACAGTTTTTTGAATGCAGCCGAAACCATTACGGTGGAGAAATACTATCAACAAATAGATGACATTCATCAGAAACTTCGACAACGTCCAGTATTAGTCAACAGAAAAAGCTCAAATTCTCCACCACGACAATGGCTGACTGCACGTTGCTAAACCGACCTTGCAGAAGTTGAACGAATTGGGCTACAAAACACTGCCTCATCCGCCATTCTCCCTAGACATCTCACCTACCGACTACAACTTTTTCAAGTATCTCGACAACTTTCTGCGTGAGAAATGCTTAAAAAAATATGAGCAATATCAAAAACGTCTTCGGCGACTTCATCACCACTAGATCGCAAGATTTTTACGTTCATGGCATAAATGCACCTGTGGTTTGCGTTAGCAAAAGTTAGTAACATAAATGCACTTGTTTTGCGTTGGCAAAAATGAGTGGCATAAGTACACTTTTGTTTTGCGTTGGCAAACGTTAGTGTCATAAATGCACGTGGTTTGCGTTGGCAAACCTTAGTGGCATAAGTACACTTTTGTTTTGCGTTGGGAAACGTTAGTGGCATAAATGCACGTGGTTTGCGTTGACAAACGTTAGTGGCATAAATACACATGGTTTGCGTTGGCAAACGTTAGTGGTATAAATGTACGTGGTTTGCGTTGGCAAAAATGTATTGATTTTGATGGTGCTTGTTTCGATCAATAAATTTTTGTTTGTTCATCGTAATTTGAAAGTTAAAAACCGCAAGAACTTTTTTGTCAACCTGATATCTGTAGAATCAGTCGGTACACCTACAAGAAATCGTCAGTTAAAAACAAAAGACGATCAAACACCCCAGCAGAATACAAAACCAGTTCCAATAGCAAGGTCAAGTTGTAAAGGACATTTAAATGAAAACAAAAATATTCAGAAATCCAGAATTGACGAAGACCTTCGAGGCAAATATCGAGGAGCCCCTGGATTAGTAAATGAACGAAATGTTCGGAAATCTAGAATTAATAGATTTATTACTATTTTGTATTTTGGTCTGAGAAACGTCAAAAAGTAAACTAGATGATTATTATTATTATTGTTGTTGCTTCGTTGTCTAAATGTTTTGTCAGCCAGAAGATGTACAGAGAATGTGGAGTTGATGAAATGGAATTGTGTAAACAAGTTAAGAATTTTAATTTGTCTAAATAATAACTTGGAAATTAAACTTTTACTTAATTAGTACTTATGCTTGTTTTAACAAACAATTAAGAATTTCAACTGACAAAAATAATAACAAATGAAGTAATTGAAAGACATTAAGTGATGGTGTTATAATGATACCTTGCAGCGGTGACGTAATTAGTAAGAACGAGTGTGTTTATATACACGTAGAGTAAGTCAGTTTGAAGGAGCAACTAGAGTGATAGAGTCGATCTGAACAGGCGAAAGGAGTCAGCTAGCAACCGGTATCTGTGGCAAGCTGTTCGGCGTACAATATAGTCAGAATGTAGAACTTCAGACAAGCGTGCAAATAACAATTGCTGAAAATACAACTCGAGACTTCTTGTCGTTTTCTGGAATAAATCTTCATTGCAGCTTCTGGTAGATCCGTCAAACAAGACTCGAAGATGGACAAGATACGTTTTCCCTATTGTTTTTTTATTATATATTATTAAATAAAAAATCATGTTAAAATACAGTAAGTAATATGCATGTAAACGTGAGGAAAGCCCGCTTGACAAGTTTCGCTATCATCTAAATAAAAGAAATCACACGACATCAGGCAAAATTCGATCTCCATTTTGCTTTCGTGTCGCGTATTCAGATAATGTTGACACATTTCAAGAGTGATTTTTTCTCAAGCTTAGATACGTAATACTTAATGGATTGTGAAATCGAAATGATTTCATATTGAATAATATGATATATGAGTAGATCAACTACATAAAATTATTTTTAATACTTATACGGATTTTTATCGCATTTTACTCTGGCCGCGACTTTTAACGTTTGCCTCTAAATCGTAGCGACACAAAATGCTGGTCCAACGAGTAAAATGTTATGTCTCAATGATTACGTTATTTTTTTAGGTTGTTCTTGATATAAAAATATCCAAGCATTCAGTCTAATATACATCTGAGCGTTTCGCACAAACCGTTTGCTCTCGTGTTCCAACACATATGCTTAACCATATATGACACGATGAGTTTATCAGGGTATCATTTTACGTGATTCTCCGCAAAGAATAAACCACTACCTTAAAACGAAAGACTTTCAAATAGTTGCCGAAAATAAGATCAATTAATTGGAAAACCTTATTGAAACTATGTAGATCTTCAAAACTAGACAGAATGGAGTTTGCCGTCGGTAAAAATGTTCGTTGGAGCACAATTGGAATAACACATGGTTTCGCATTATGTAACCGATAGATCGTCAAGGCACAACCGGCGGGAAAGATCATTAAAATAACAAAAATAAATGCCGGAAAAGAAACAGAGAAACAAGTGATCTTCCTTTTTTATCGATTAAAATCCGCGCTAAAAAGAAAGCTAAAAACAAGTAACAAAAACAGGAACGCGCTAGAGACGCGTCCTTTTAGATATGCGCGGTTAGCGGTGAACGTGTTATTCCAAAGTTAAACGTGAACGGTAAACTGATTTAAAAAATAGTTTAATCTTATCTTGTTTTATATATAATGAACACTCACGATTACTCGACATTTAATTAGAAAATATTTCTTAAACGATAACATCGAAAAAATGTGAACAGAAAATACTGGGAGAAGATAGTCTTGGGGATGCATATATATATATATATATATATATATATATATATATATATATATATATATATATATATATATATATATATATATAGGGAACTTTGCGTGCTTGTTTGTATATGTGTGTGCGTTTATTCCCTATCGATAAGGAAATGGCGGGACCGATTTTTAAATCTACCACGAAAGTACTTTATGTGCCTGGTAGTGTTCTTAGATAGGTTTTGTATATATCCGATAAGTATCGATAATAGATAATCGAAATAATCCGATGAAAGAAGGAACAGGCGATTATTACTAAAGTTAACACCTAAGACAGCCTAACATCACAAGTGAATTTGAGAGTTTTACAACCAGACAAGCTGAAAGGCCTGACATATAAAATCACCAGAAGCGTCCGTGATATGATAAGAGCGCGTTCGAAATGAATGCTTCTGTGTAGAGCACAATCGAAGCATAATACTTGACTGTTGCCATTTTAACTTTGGTTTAAGTCATTATATAATCAGCAATGGACTCTTTACGGTGCTAGTTAGACAACAATGTATTGTAAACAATGCTAGTTAGACAACAATGTATTGTAAACAATGCTAATTAGACAGCAATGTATTGTAAACAATGCTAATTAGACAACAATGTATTGTAAACAATGCTAGTTAGACAACAATGTATTGTAAACAATGCTAGTTAGACAACAATGTATTGTAAACAATGCTAATTAGACAACAATGTATTGTAAACAAGGTCACTGGGGGAGGTATGTGAAGCAGTCAATCGGGCGATTTGATTAAAAAGTTGACGATTTCACCGATTTCGATGACAATGAAAATATGAGAATGTGAAACATTTGTTGATTATTATTCAATCCCAGGCAACGTCCGTTCTCCCTGCTAATATATATATATATATATATATATATATATATATATATATATATATATATATATATATATAATATTTGAATTGCAAAAATTTCCCCTCTGGACCAAAGTACCCTAGGTTTACAACAACAAATGCCGCATACAAATTTATTATATGTAGACTATTAGCCACTACCATATGTAACTTTATAACGTCATTTTAGACACATTTAAAATCCTACATTCCATCCTAGGATCATCATCATCATCATCATCATCATCATCATCATCATCATCATCATCATCATCATCATCATCATCAAACCATCTTTAGAGGAATATAATTCCTATTTTCCCCTCTAAATAACAACTCCTCTTACCGCTCACAGTCATCACCGGGAGGTATTCTGAAATTTGGATGGATATGGGTTTTTACCCTTCGTAACTGGATCGTAAACTCATTGATATAATATAATCTTATCCTTTTTCGTTACAAAAAATAATAAAGTCTCCTCCAACTAAGTTTGCTCTTTCTAATTGGATGAGCTCCAGTCATTTCTATGTTCTGGAATAACGTTATTAACATGATAAACAAACATTCTTAAAACATGGCGTCGCAATGATACCTACGTTTCCCCTATAAGTTTTCAACAGAATTACGTTTATTTTATTTTATTTTTTTTGTTATAACGTAATTCATTAAATTATACTTTGATTATATCTGCGCTATCTACTGGATCCTCTCGCTGTATATTTTCTTCCCAACTCTCTCTCTCTCTCTCTCTCTCTTTCTCTCTCTCTCTCTCTCTCTCTCTTTCTCTGTTTCTCTCTGTTTCTCTCTCTCTGTTTCTCTCTCTCTTCAAAGACAAAACAACAAACACTAAATTCTTCTCTCTCTCGCTCGCTCAGTTTATATCTCGCTGTATATATGCTTCGCGTTTTAAAACTGTTAAACTATTTGTGTAGTAAACTATATTCCCTCTATATTAAAAAATATATAAAAATTCGTAACTTTTCTGGCTGTTTTATATCGCATATATCTCTAAATAACTATGTTCATTAAATTTATTATCTGATATATTTTGTCACGATGTTTACATATTCTCTGTGTGTGTGTGTCTCTCTCTCGCTCGCTCGCTCGCTTCCTGCATTTGTATCTTGCTGTATATTATTCTTCCCATTTCGAAAATATGGAACTACTTTTATACTTAACTATATTTTGCCTCATAATATAAAAAAAACATATATAAAAATTCGTAACCACTTTTAACAATTTATTGCTATGTATTACATCGCATATCTTTCTAAATAACTTTGTTTATTTAATTTGTTATCTTATATACTTTGTCAAACTGTTAAGATAATTTCCACTTTTTCTTCCCTACTTCAACTAACACACCTGCACGCTTGTTTGAAAGTTGGGGTTTGGTTTTAGTCACAATTACGGCTTTTTTGTACCAATTATCTGCGCCATATTTTTTAACGTAAATTTCATAGGGAATTGTATTTGGTGAAGTATTTTATTTAAATTGCTTTTCCGGACTGATTCTCCAACATTGCGCAATGGGGGGGGGTAAATTTGTACATTAAGTCCACCTCCATGGTTTTCTATAGAATGACTACGTATATAAGTTTTTGACTATGCTGATTAAGAAAATAGCATTCAAAACTTTCGGAGACAAGTACTTATACAGATATAAATACCTCTATTATACACTGTAATTCACTGATTGCCAGGTTTGTAGGAACGCGCAATAAACAAATCTACATCTTTCCTACCGACACTGCCACCCCACACTTTGCTTTTTAGCATTTGCGGGTAGGTATGCTGACAACAATTATCACGGTTAAATTTAGGGAATTAGTTTTCAACATCCCCCACCCCAATAAATATGGAGGTTGTCCACCCCGAAAGCCGTTCTTTACTTGTGGATGTTGGTATGTCTATTCCAAACACCGTGCTTAAGATGGGGAGGTTAGTGGCGTCTTATTCGAAAGGCGTTTTTAACATGGGGAGTTTGGATGTTTATTCTAAGCCCCGTTCTTAACATGACAATACTCAAATAAGTGAAATGAAAAACGTTGTAATTGTTTTGTCTCCCACGTCAAAAAGATTACATAAAACTGGACTTTACTTTAGTACTATTGGTGGAAAAGTTGAAAAAAGAGAGGAAGATTTGAACAACAAACTGAAACAGCTAAGAATGTAACCACTGATTTCTATCACTCTAAACAGTCCATATACCGTGAGAATCCCTAACTTCTAAATCTTCTGTTTAACTTTTCATTATTATTCTAATAGACCATTTTCGTAATTTTATTAATTCATAGTGAGTTACGCAGTCCCTTAATTGCTGTTTTTTTATTCATACAGTACCTACATGTTATCGCCCCAAACCATCGCTAATCGCCAGAGAATGCCAGATTAGTTCATTTCGGCCACGACCGACATTGTCTGATACTGTTCAAGGACGGCAGCCACTACCAACAACAACCGTAGTTTACCTTTTTGCTAGGGGGTAGGCTTCTACCGAGCAACGACTGTTAACAGGTCCTACTAGTATATATATATATATATATATATATATATATATATATATATATATATATATACTAGCTGTACCCTGCTACGCGTTGCTTTGGCTTAATTTGGTGTAATGGAAAATTCTAATAAAAAGAGAAAATGCATGTTTCTTATATACTTATTACAACAATCAACTCCAAAAAGTAAAAAAAAAAAAAAGGCGAAAATGAAAAAAAAATGGTACTCTTGCAGAATTGGATCCGGGTCCTCGGTAGTTACCGTCAGTCATGGCTTGGGCTCGACCAATATTCAGTGGATTAAGCCGAAAGAATGTTGAAGCGTTAAATAGTTTTCTTTTTTATTGTATTCAAAAATATGAATTTTTGATTAATATTTGGGTAAGGGGGGTTATTATACACAGATGC